>NW_022199931.1:137371-173314 GCF_009176525.2 Contarinia nasturtii | reverse complement strand
CTGTTTCCAATATCGATGCATTGATGGCTGTTGAAACGTCAGAATTCATGTTGCGTGGCTTACGTTGGAACATGTCGATTTACAATAGAAGGGATTGGCTGGACATTCAGTTGTCCACCGTTGAAAATGGCAAGATACTCACTTGTGAAACGACAGTCACTTTCAAACTCATTTCCATCAAAGATGATGCGAAATCAATTGAACATGTGATCAACAAGAAAATGAGTAGCTATAATTTTTTGACAAAATTTAACTTTGTATCATGGGCTGAGTTATTTGATGATCAAAATGGCTTTGTTAACGATAATGCAATCGTGTTTGAAGTAAAAATCGTAGCAGAACAACCTGATTATCCTGGTTGCAGTGGCAGGAAACGCAAAACGGCCAATGACCAAAATGAAGATGCAAAATCACCGAAATTGGAATGCTCAATCTGTTTGGATGTTATTCGCGATCAAGAAGTGTCATCGCTGCGTTGCACCCATCTGTTCTGTACCAATTGCATTGAAGATGCCATCAAAGGACGCAAGATGTGTCCAGTCTGCAATGCTCCAGCCAAATTGACCGACCTAAGACGTACTCGTTTGCCATTGTAAGTGGAAATTCATCAATTAATTCTATTGTTGCGTAACTGAAATTAATGTCTTCGTTTGTTTTCTATTTATAGCGCAAATTAGGCCATCGCTTCCACTCAAATACAGTGAAGATCAAGTGGACGTAACATGCCACCAGAAAATAGAGAAAATATTACCATACTAACCAAGAAAATTTCTTTTTCAAATAACATAACCGTTTTTTAGTCATACTAAGAATTCATTTAATTTCAGTTCTTCTAGTTTAACTATTTGTCAAAGTACAACTTTTGACATAAGTGCATATAAAACCATGAGTTATGAATAAAAATATAATAAAATTTGATTTGATTCGTCTGTGTTCTCAGTTTTCCTGAAGTTCTATCTCCTGTGTTCGAAAATAATTTATTCTCTGGCGGAAAAGATGGAAACAACGTTGAATTTGGTGCATTCACCACAAGGATTCATTTTGATGTAAAATGGAACATGAGAAGAGATAATGCGATTAATTAAAATCAATTAAAACAAGGAAAATTGAAGTAAGTTTGTACAAAAACAGAATGGCTCTATCAAGAGTGCGATTTACAGTTTGCAATTCTGTTGTATTTATGCAAATGGTGCATAGCTTGACACATAAGTTGAATTAGCATGATGTACCTTTAAAGCATCGTTCACATCAGCTGAACTGTGTAGCTTTTCGAATAGAATGTTCTGGAACTTTCGATCTGTCAAACTACATATTTTGGCGCTCATTCTCATATTGACATTTGCCATTATATTATATAGATTGCAAGTATTCTTACACAGCAGAAGAAGGCTATTCAGAAGCCTAACACAATTTCTCTCACTTCTATTCGGCAGCTTATAAAAGTAAAATAAACCTAAGATATCTAGTATTTTATGTGCAAAACTATTAGTTTCTTTTTTAGTAATCGAATTGATCAATTTAATTTGTATAATTTTATTCTCCAGCGAAAGTACGATCATGTCATATGCCTCAAGCACTGAAAAATTTATTTACTCAATTTCGAAACTTGGTGTGTTTGACGAACAATTTACACCCGAAGTTATGATTCGAGGTGTGCCATGGTGTATTCAATTCAAAAAGCAGCGCATTGCAAAAGAGGAATGGCTTAATGTTTATTTTTGGTGCAGAAAGAAAAATGCATCACACGATTGGTCACACGCTGCTTTTGCTACAGTTAAATTGCTACCATTGAAGAAAAGTGTGGAACCAGTTGAAAAGTATACCCGACCATATATTTTCGGTAGCTCACATCGAGGTTGTGGTACAGTTGATTTCATCAAATGGGAACGATTAATCAACATTGAAAATGGATTTGTGCATGATGACACCATCCGGATAGAGATTAAAATTGAAGTCGCCAATGCAAATTATGAAGCAAAAAGCATTTTGATGTTTGACGTTTTGGACAAATGTTGTGAATACGTTAATCGCACATTGTTCCGACTGACTGTTTCCAATATCGATGCACTGATGGCTGTTGGAACGCCAGCATTTATTTTGTGTGATTTGCGTTGGAAAATTTCAATTTTTAATCATGCATCGCAATTGTTGGGCATTCGATTGGAAACCATTGAAGATTGTAACAAAGCTACATGTGAAACAACAGCCACTTTTAAGCTCATTTCTGCAAACGATGATGCCAATAGAAAAATGGGACTTTATATCGTGGGACAAATTATTTGATGATCAAAATGGTTTTGTTCGTGATAATGCAATCGTGTTTGATGTCAGCATTATAACAGATCAGCTCAATTTGGCCAATAAACGCCAAGCGACCGGTGGACAAAATGAAGATGCAAAATCATCGAAATTGGAGTGCTCAATTTGTATGGAAGCCATTCGTGATCAAGAAGTGTCATCACTACATGTAATCATATGTTTTGTACAAAGTGCATCGAAGAAGCGATCAAAAGTCGCAAAAAGTGTCCAATCTGCAATGATGATGCCAAATTGACCGATTTACGGCGCTGTCGTTTGCCATTGTAAGGGGAAACTGATCAATTTGATTTGTTATTTCATACGTAGGACTAATATTTACAGTGCAAATTAGACGGGATCAGATCCAAATCAACCAGAAGTCACATCTGAAGGAAGCGAACAGTAGCAACCGATTTGCCAATTATGCGACTATTTTCATAGTATTACAATTTCATATCCATATGGACCATATGTCTTTGATTGAATTTGAACCTTTCTTTTAGTCAAATTGTTACTTTTGACTTATGAATAAAAATACAATAAAATTTGATTTGATTCGTCTGTGTTCTCGGTTTTTCTGAAGTTATATCTCTCTGTGTTCGAAAATAATTTATTCTCTATTGGAAAAAGTGGAAATAACGTTGAATTTGGTGCATTCACCACAAGGATTCATTTTGATGTAAAATGGAACATAAGAAAATATTTCGAGCAATGAAAATCAATTAAAATAATCCAAATGTTTGTTGCAACTACACTCATTTATTTGGTTTGTTAAATCAGTATCTGGCTTTCTTGGCATACCATCTTATCGCTCACATATCTTGTAAAAGCGACCAAAAATCACTTGAAAATAAATTTCGCCTGTACTCACTACTCATGTCTATCTATTAATTAACAAAATCAAGTTCAAAAAGCTAGCCGTGCTTACGCGTGCTTATCATTTTAAATTATACTGTCGAATTTGATACATTTTGCATTATCTTATCGCTATAACCGACTAATTTTGAATTTAACAAAAAATAACAAAATAATCAATGCGATCGTTACTTAACTTATCTCAACCGGAATATCATACGGCAGCGAAAGTTCGCCCCAAACAGAAGCAGATTTCAATTTAACAAGTCCACATCGACAAAAACGTCACTTTTCAAAATGAAACAATTTTTATTATTCGGAGCTATTTTGTCAGTGGCAATGGTAAATTTATTGATCTTAAAGCTAATTGATAAGTTAACCCTATGGCGACACACTCCATACAGGCTAAGAGTTAATACAATGAGTCTAAATTCTACATTTATTTCAACATTTAGATTGCGTATGGTATTCCATCCGGTCAGAGCTTTGGTGAAGTTACTTTCCCAATTACTAATGCACAAGTCCAGTGTGGATTGGTAAGAATGTGACAAATATCAATACTTGAATATGGAACTAATTTACATCATTTTCTTGAATGCAGAAGTTGGCAAATGATTTAGTGCATGAACATTTCGAACTGAAAGAGTGGGGTGTAGCCATGGGCATTATTACAAAATCGTTTGCACAAAGTAATCAAGAATGTGCATCACTTCCGGAAGACGAACAAAAGTTTGTATTTTTCTTTCGTAAATTTACTTTTTTTTTACTATTAAATCACAAATACCTTCATTATAGAGACTGCTATGATGAACTAACGGCTGAAGCTAAGCGAGCTTATAAAGAACTCATTAATTTTCTACCAGAAAACCTTAGAGAACAATTTAAACAAAAATTCTTTAAATGTTTTCAATAAAAAGAACATGAACAGTGAACAAAGGAACTGACGATTACGTAGAAAAATTTCACAAACATGTTCGTTGAACAAATGGTTTGAATAAAACAGATGCAAACGAATTTGATTGTCTTTTTTATTTTATATTATGACAGTTAATAAATAAATAAGTTATTGTTTTGCCTTCTGTCCGTCCAATATTTCCGTCTTTGAGACGTCAAGCGCCCGCAGTGGATTTTGTGTAAGTATTTGCTGTTTTAAATGAAATTTTGCTTTGATTCTGTTGAATTTTTATTCAGTTGAATTCTGCCTCGGGCGCTGTACGCTCCAAAGACGGACAGAAGGTTTAAAGAGCTGATTGGAAATGCACGAAAATATAATAAAATTGCAGAAATTAGTTTGAAAATTATGCTTTAATGTCAATTTTGTCAAAATGATTTGGAAATAATTGTATTAAAATTACCCTGTTCCCAATGGAATCTATAAGACTTATGTTTTTCTACTTTATTACACTGTGCTTCTTCAAAATTTGAACAAGCGTTGGAGTAGTTGGTATTATCTAATTCGAGTCCAAGGAATTCAATGGTTTTTTTTTCGATTTTGTTGTGTAGAGACATTTGAGAGTAGATTTTTTCGGTTTAAATGTTGTGAAAACATGATTTTCAGGAGTTTTTTGGCAAGAGAAATCCAAATTTGACTTTTATTTTGCAACGCAATGAAGTTTCAAGACACATGAATACCAATTCATTTTATGAAATTCCAAAAATTACTCTCAAATGTTCCTGAGCAAAGGCTCAGAATCGATTATCTCAAAAACCCGCACTAATCGCGAAAAACAACTGCCTCTATTGAATTCCTTGGGAATCACGAATTAGATTAGAACAATTACTCAAAAGCTTGCCCAAAAAAGTGTTCAAAACTATCTCAGTGTTGCTATAATATATGCTTCTTGAAAAAATATTATGTAACTGAGATAACATTATCGCCATTTCGATTTTGAAAATGCCACACATGTGCCAATGATTTTGATTCGAAATATGCGGAAATATGTAGGTCTATCAGTCTCCAGCCATATCATTCTCACAAGTTATTACATAAAATATAGCAAAAAACACACGTTTATGCTTTATAAGTAATAGCTGATCTTATCTAACCTTCTTTGCTGCCAGATTATATTCTATTCCTACCAAACCTTCAAAGTATGGGGTCCAAATTCACTATCTTATATGGTTTTGAAAACTCGAAAAATTGAAAGCATAAAAAATAAATAATTGCAAGTCATAAGACATCAAGTGGTCAATTGAGATAAGTGGATTTATTTCTAAACATTTGCATTCAATAATTGAACGCTCTAGATTCTAGAATAAAAACAACGTACTGAATGGTTATATCAAAGCGGAACACGGCGTTTTTTTAACATAGATTTGTTGTTGTAATAACAATATAACAACCATTCTGTTCGTTGTTTTTATTCTAGAGCGTTCAATTTATCGTTCGATTGTTTCAGTTGTTGTTACCGTCAAACTAATTCATATATTGATTAATTTTTGGTATAAATACAAGTTTTAAATACATTTATAGTGAATTTAAAGTTGAAATAGCGCCGCAGCACACTATTAATTATTTTAAAACGAAACTTTTGTGGGTGACTTGTGTTCTTTTCTCAACAATATTGGTATTAATTTCAATCATTCTCTACGAATTTGTCAAAAAAACTTATTTTAATTTGACCGATCTTTTTATTCAGTTGGTAAATGCTGGCGTCAGTGTAGTCGAATCGGCCCCGATCACATTTGGTTTATTTAACCAATATGGTATTGGTATGACGCAGGCGCGCAAAGAAAATGTAACGGTGATGAATTTAAAAAACTGACCACAGAATATCCTGAATTCAAGCCATGGTTTGATGATATTGAAGGAACAACTGACAATTTATTAAATATCGTTAGACAATGTTCGAAACTTGAAGGAATCGATAGATGTAAGTGGTATTTGTTATAAAAATTCGGGGAACGATGGAAACATTACATTTTGATTCAATCTTAGGAGATGTGTTTTGTTATTGAACCAACATTATCAAGAAGAAATGGCACGTTTGTTCGGAGATTTAACAGAAGTAAGCTTTTATCGATTAATGATTTTGTCTTTAAAATACGAACAGGAACAAAAAATAGTTTTAGAAAAAATCAAAGGCGTCATGGAAATTTGTAAGAAGAGGGAAAAAGTGTTTGATGACATTACTTCTTATTGGGATGCTGTTTCTGTTCTTATATTTAAGACGTTTAGACATTTACAATTTCCTGATTTCTTTTGCTTGTAACAATGACTATGTTGCATGTCAAATGGAACGTCCCAACTTCGAAATATTATAATTTTCATATAGCTTTATAGATTCATGCCGTAGTAAGCTAAATAGAAGTTTGAGTCAAAATTAAAAAAAGTAAAATGTGTTTTTTTATTTCTTTAATTTCGCAAATTTTAACTTAAACTTTGAGTTTTATACCTAATCAGTCAACACAAACCTGTTGAGGTTCACATGAAAAAAAAAAACGCAGCAAATGAAAAATAAACTCGAACGACGACGATTTCATTAGACTTTGTGTACATTTTTTATCGTATTTGTTTGTCTGTGTATACTTGGGATAAACAGCATATTCTACTCGGTAATTAAAAAAACATTATTTTACCACGAAAATAATCATATATGGTTTAAACTCCAAAGGGGTATCTTTTTTTTAAATTCAAACAATAACAATTGAAAATAACAGAAAGATAAGGTGTTTTTCTACCTGAGTTTGCTTTGCATACTTTCGTAAAATACATACCATTTTCTATTCATTTGTCGTGATTATTGATCAAAGGAAATCTATATAACTACTGTTCACATACAATATTTGTTCAGGTAAGAGAATAAACATGATGTCAAAAACAGATAATTAGCATGCTGTAAAAATGTGTCATCAATAGTTCTTTCTTCTTTTTATAGCCTACCATCTTTGGAGGTACCATCGTGTCTGTAACAAATTAAATGATTTTCAATACGAGAGAACTTCGTTTTTATCGTCTATGATTCTCCATCCTTCTCTTGATCTCATCAGGTGTTTCAATGTCCATTCCGGTCCGTTCTCCCAATGCTCATTGGTTTCAAAATAGTCTTTCATTTATGTAAAAAGTGTACTGCACCAAATTTTCGTAACGTACATATTTCTGATTCTTTTCAGAACTATTTTGGCCAATATCGTGTATAGTGAACAAAATGATGAGTGCGACGCATTAAAGAACGAGTTTTTAATTAATTTTTCAAGCTGGAAGTGTGAAAGATTTAAAATATTGGAACTATCACACAATCAAATCAAGAAAATTTGAATTAACAAATAACATCATCGACATCGATTTGACACTTCAACTGAAAATTACTGAAAGATCGTACACATTTAGGAAATATTCAATCTCATCACCATTTTGGAAGTGGATTCGATGCACCTGGCGATTTGTTGAATTTAATCGAAAATTTCTCAAGGGATTCGGCAAAAAATGGAACAACTCAACGGATTCGCGAACTCGAGCATTTCAAATATGACGATTAACAGCATTGACAGCAATCAATTGTGTCGCTCATATTTGAAAAAAATCTTCAAATCAATCACATGGAAAAATTTAGATGGAGTTTTAAAACGGATTAAATATAATTGTTCTGATTACAATTACAATACATGCAAATCATTCATCAATTCAGTGGCTAAATTTGTATTGTGTAAGGTGATTTTGTTAGTGGTTTCGTATTTTTTCTTACTACTGAGTTCTTGTGGGGAAAACAGAGAGCAGAAAATATAAAAAAAAGTTCATTCAGTTCAAAGGTGAATGAAAATAGCGTTGAAAAATCGGTGAAAAGAATTAGTTTGCACACTTAAAAAAATATAAATTTCATTGAATGAATTTGAAATAGTCATTATTACATATACATTTTTAGAGCAAATATCATTGTCTCACCAATTTAAATGGGAAATTCAATATAGAAAAATAAATTATGATTACACACATACGTCCTCAGCAGGGGTCCGATTACCCCCCCTGACAAAGTGTTACCCCTTAAAAAATTTCAAAGAATTCTTTCAATTTGCTAGGGATTTTTGCCAAAAAAAGTACACTTTTCGCAAAATACACTTTACTTTTTTGCTTACCTCTTTCGATTTTTTTCAATTACCCCCCTTTAAATTTTTCCCTTGAGGACGTATGACTACACACTTCCATGGCTTTTGATACCGATTCATGTAAAGCTGTTTGAAATTAAAATAATGAGTTTTTTGCATTAAAATTTCTTAAATATATTTTGCTACTTGAAATAGCTTTTTTTAATTTTTAATTCAAATGTTAAATAAAATCGACATTTCAATTTTCATTTAAAAAATATGAGGTAAAAATATCTCGACAAATTCAAAGAAACATGGTTCAAAATAAAATATTGAGAAACTTTAGGTTTTTTCATGATAAACAAAAAAAGATCTTTTATTTTTATTTCAGCACATATTATTCACATATATGCAAATGCACATCTGAATGCAGGTAACAGAACAATTCCTTCTAAAAGTAAAACTTAAATACATGTCATGTGAATACTACTTTATGATAGAGCATTCAAAAATATGCGAACCTATACGAGGGTTGCTCCATAATTTTTTTTAAAAACATATATAACACAGTTGTTTTTTGTCGAAAATGGTTTTATTGTTTTTCAAAATATTCCCCGAGATGATCGATACACTTTTGCATTCGATGAAACCATTTGTCATAGCATTCGTGCCACTCCGAAACTGATATCTCCAAAACGTGTGTTTTGAACGCTTCAACTGCTTCTTCTGGTGTCGAAAATCGTTGACCACGTAGTTTTTTCTTCACGCTTGGGAACAAAAAAAAGTCATTGGGTGCCAGGTCAGGACTGTACGGTGGATGACCCATCAGTTCGATGTTTTGACCGGTCAAAAATCGAGTAGTTTGAAAAGATGTGTGAGAGCTCGCATTATCGTGATGAAGAATTATTTTGCGACGGTGGTTGTTTTTCCTTATTTCACCAAACACTTCGGGCAAACAAATGGTGGTATACCAATCAGAATTGACGGTCTTACGATCCTCTAGTGGAACGGTTGCCACATGACCACTTCTCCCGAAAAAACAGGCGACCATTCGCTTCGAAGTGCTTCTTGCTCGAACAACTTTCGTTGGGTTATCTTCATTTTGGAAGACCCATACAGTTGACTGCTGTTTCGTTTCGGGCTCATAGGCATATATCCACGATTCGTCACCAGTGACGATTTTATTAACGTCTTTTGAAGCACCACGATTGAATTTCTTGAGCATTTCTTTACACCAACTCACACGAGCCATTTTTTGTTCATCGGTCAATTTATGTGGGATCCAACGAGAGCAAATCTTTTTTACGGCTAAATGTTCATGCAAAATTGTATGTATGCTGTGGGATGAAATGCCCAAAGATGCCTCAATCTCACGGTAGGTCACATGACGATCTTCCATAATCAGTTTTCTGACAGCATCGATGTTTTGTGGCACAACAGCCGATTTTGGACGACCTGTATGAAACTCGTCTTTGAGCGAACTACGACCGCAACGGAATTCTCGGTACCAGTTATAAATTGTCTGAAGGGTTGGTGCTTCATTGCCAAAGGCCAAATGAAGTCGATCGAAACACTGTTGTTGAGATAATTTACTTCGAAAATCGTAGTAAATCATTTTACGAAAATCTTCACGTGTAAAATTCATTTTTTTGTTGAGTCGCAGTTTACCAGTCACTGTAAACAATACAAATAGCGTTCGTACGACAAAAGGTTCAGGGCACGAATACATACCAAAACATCAAACTTTACGAATATGACAATGGTTTACATCGGGCAACACTATAAGTACCATTTTAAAAAAAATTATGGAGCAACCTACGTACCTAGCTAATGATTCACATTGGTGAAAAAGATGATGACTAAAGTAAACCCGCATATTCATTTGGCATATTAATATCGATGTCTGCACCAGCTTCAACCAAAAACTGAACCATTTGCATTTGATCTGAATAAATACGAGAAATTTGATTTTAGCATAACGTATGACACATTCTCATTACTACAATGTGGAATTACCGTTTGCTGCTGCAATATGCAATCTAAAGTAAGTAAAAGATGTAATAATTAAACAACTTCATAAAAAAAGTTCAAGAAACGGATTCAAATATTTAGTCTACTTACGGTGTTGACGCGGGGTCTCGACTATTATATTTGATATTAATATTTGCACCATGTTCAAGAAGAATCTTTGCTACTTTAACAGAACCTACGATAAATAAACATTTTAATCGATATTGAGTTCGAATAATCAAACTTTGTCTTGCTTATTACCATTTTGAGCAGCGATATGTAAACTGTAAGTAAAAGATGCAATAATTAAACAACTTCACACAAAAGTTCAAGAAACGGATTTAGTCTACTTACGGCGTCCATTTATCTTTTTCTCTCATATCTACTTTGGCACCAGATTTTATCAATATTTTCGTAATTATCTCATCATCTAAAAAATGTAATATAAAATCGAAATGTAATTTCAGAGGAAAACACCGATTTTTCAATGATAGTTACTTTCTTGTGCGGCCAAATGCAATCTTTCCATTTCATGTAAGTAAAAGACGCAATAATTAAACAAATTTCACATCAAAATTTCAAATATTTGGTCTACTTACGGTGTCCATTCATCTACCTCCTTTGCATTGACATCCGCGCCAGCGGCGATTAACATTTGGACCAACTTTAGGTGATGGTTTAGTACTGCCCAGTGAAGAGGGGTGAAGCCGAGGTCCGTTTTCAAATCAGTTCTGGCATTGTATTGAAGTAAAATTTTGGCAATTGTCTCGGTGCCACTTTGGGCAGCGAAATGAAGTCCGCACCACTGATTGGGCCCTTGAATATTTACGTCGGCACCAGCTGATGCCAGAATTTTCACCAATTCGCTGTAACCTAAATGATATGAAATGAACAGCAATGTTAATTAAAGGTGACGACGAACAGAATTCAATTTTTGTGTGGACCTTTTGCTGCTGCTAGGAGAATAGGAATACGAGGTGTTGTCCCGCGTATAGTCGTTGGATTGACGCGAGCATGATATTGAATCAATAATTGAACCAATTTTTCATTGCCTAAAAAATTTCAGGAATAATTACGAATGAGAAGTCATATATGAATCTGTGCTTTGATTTTCCTACCTTCATCTACAGCTACAATTAAATTTGTGTATCCCAAACTATCGGCGGCATCAACATTTGCGCCATTCAAAAGTAACACTTCAGCGACTTTTTGACTTTCAACCTTTTCCTGACCTATCAGACCCAAGAAGTATAATATATAAAAAATTGCTTGAAATTCACGTTCATATCGTGAAATGTACCATTTTCAATAGCTAGTAAGAGAGGCGTCGTTTTATTTTTTGCTTCAGCATTAACATTTGCATTGTGTTGAACTAAAGTTTCGACAATTTTCAAATAACCTAATTAAATAAGAAAGTTTTCGGTTTTAGGACTAATATATCTTGATTTTGGTTAAATGAACAAATTACCCTTTGATGCTGCATAATGCAATCTAAAGTAAGTAAAAGATGTCATAATTAAACAACTTCATACAAAAGTTCAAGAACCGGATTCAAATATTTAGTCTACTTACGGTGTAAACCAACGATCTCCATCCTTTGCATTAACTTCAGCACCACTGTCGATCAGAAGATCAACAAGTTCAGTGTGTCCTTTTTCTGCTGCCAAATGGATGGCTGCTCTGCCAAATTTGGCATCATTTACCATATTAACATCGGCACCACTCTGAATGAGAAGTGCAGCCACCTTACCACTTCCTAAACAAAATTATAAATTGTTGTGAATGGACCTGAAAAGAATCGGCTATTTATTTCATTCATTCATTACCTTTATGGGCTGCCAAAGCTAATTTCGTCGTCAAAAAGGAACAAAATTAAAAAATATATATATTTCTTAAAATTTCAGAAACATGTGCAGTTTAAATATTACCTAAAGGTGAATACCCTTCAGAGTTTCTGATATTAACATTTGCGCCAGCTTCGATAAGAATCTTCGCGATTTTATCATTGTCTGTTTAAAGTAGACGTTTCAATCAATTGTTTTGGAGAATCAATTCCCTTGTGAAAATATTTTGACTTCATAGTCGACTATAAATTGACTAATTTTGGACAAAAATGGCTGATATTTCAGCCAGCTAAAGTTAACTATAAGTGACTATATGCGTCTTCATGTAACTTGAGTTGAGAAATGTCGATTGTGATCATAGTTAACTACGGTTAACTATAAGTATATGAAATTGACTTTTGTCAACTATGTTGACTATAATCACTTTTAGTTAACTCTGAAACATAGCCGACTATATTCGATTTCAATCATCTATTGGTAATTTTTATCGAATAAAAGTGATTGAAATTGGCTTAATTTATAGTCACTCAGTCATTTTTTTCACAAGGCTTTGAGAAGAAGAACATACCAGTAAATGCGGTTCGATGTAGCCTAAAGTAAGTAAAAGATGTAATAATTAAACAACTTCATACAAAAGTTCACATATTTAGATTAATACCCAGACCAGTTGTTCTTATATTTGGCATCCACCTGAGCTCCATGCTTGATCAGTGTTTTTACAATTTCCTCATTACCTGCAGAAATCATGATTCAATGGAATTAAACAGAGTATCATGATTTGCTGCTGCTCAGCATATAGCTGAGAGCTGAGAAATGCTGAACTCGTGCGGCTAACGCATACGAAACGGATGCACGCACACATGCATTCTCCTCGTTTAAATGGTTATAAACAGTTGGTGTTCAATTCAAAACTCAAAACTTAGTAACCAGTTGAGTTTGAAATTGTGTTGCGACCGACATATGAGCTGCGAGAAAAACATCACATCGCATCAGAGCATATACTGAGCATAGATATATATCCGGGATATTTCGTGAGTATCCGATATTTATCGCAGCCAGACATTATAATGGAGTGAAAACAATAGAAGTGATTGTTATAGGTCTAAGTATAAAACCATTTACATTACTACAATCACTATAACAATAACTTCTATTGTTTTTACTCTATTTCAAAGTCTGGCTCCAATGAATATCGGATACTGACAAAATATCCAGGATATATATCTATGCTTAGTATATGCTCTGCATCGCATCCCTCGTTATTTTGCTTACGTAAGTGAAAGCAAGAGATGAGATGCGACGTGCTCTCAGTCTTTCATATATTCTGAAAGTGTATGTCTAACGCATACAAAACGGATGCATGATACATATTCCCCTTTCACCTCGTATGTTCGCTGGTATAGTGTGTAACCGTTGTACCGGCAATAGCGTCAACGGCAGCACATACGAAGCGAAAGGGGAATATGTATCGTGCATCCGTTTCGTATGCGTTAGCCGCACGAGTTCAGCATTTCTCAGCTCTCAGCTATATGCTGAGCAGCAGCAAATCATGATACTCTGGAATTAAATTCAATTAATCGACCAAATTCGTTATTGACTGGGTTAAATCAATCACATTCGTGACTTTGTAATAAGCTGATTGACGTTTCTTTTTTTTAATCGGTGGTACTTTGTTTGTTCTTTGTGTTGTCATCTCTTTTAACTCTCTTTGGTTTGACTAAATGTTTATTTAAAATTCTACACAACAATTTTGACCATGGCACATCTGAGGAGTTCATTGATAAAGTCTTTCCGATTCATTACATTTTTCATTGAAATTATTTATGAGAAAGGTCGAAGAATCAACACAACGGTCGAAATGTTGCGTTACTAAAATGCTTACGGTAAACTTGAGACTTATTGATGTTTTCACGTCTATATATTTTACTTTATCACACATACCGAAATGCTAATGAAATGTTTACATATTTTGGTGCGCTTCCCAACTTTTCTAACTTTTTTTTATAAAATAAATGACTATAATATAGAATGAAATGGATGACTTAACAATATCAAAACTTGCAAGTTGGAAATTCCAAATACACATTATGCGAAATCTATATTCATCTTAAATGAATTTCATTTCAGTTGAAATAAACCAAGGTCCAGATTATCACATTTTTGAGAAAAGTGAATTTTTATTTGCATTTACCCGAATTCACTGCCAGTAGTATCGGCAACTCAAAATCGTCATATCTTGCATTCACATTAGCACCTTCTGCTATCAGTCTTTCAATTTCCGATATTTGACCTAAACAAATGCAAATCGAATGATTCATTTGATGGTTCATAGCACTTAGTTATATTCAAACATACCGGATTTAATATGATGACGTAATTGAGCGGACTTGTCAGATCTTAAGAACAAAACGAAAATAGATCGATAGCAGAAAACTTGATTTTATGATTTATTTTGTTTCTCACTTACCGACTTCTTGGACTAATCGCAGCGGAAATAGATGCCAAAGTGAGAGTGACTACGAAGAACTTCAACATTTTGTCTTTTTTGTGTGTTTTTTATTTTAAACTAAATAATAAAATTAGAAGCTTGTTGCTTTCCTAAAGTTTAACTAAATAATAAAATTAGAAACTAATAATTTTCCTTTTTTCCGATTTTTCATTTTCAAAAATGTTATTGTTAAAGGTTTAGTCTCTTTTTTCAATCAAAAAGGAAATTCAATCACAAAAAAAAAAACGGTCGAAAAAAGATAAAAATTCAATTGCTCACCTTCGTTAAAAAAATCGAAATAAATCGATGGACAGACTACAACGCAGTGGTATGACCGGTGGCTGAATGATCACTAGTGACAATGATCGCTGATCATCGATTGTTAAACCAACAGAGTTCAGACGATGGCTCAATATATTATTGCGGCAGCTATTTTCGCTCTCGTTCGCGTGTTAAATGTCAATGTTCCAACGTGTCGTAAAGGTGCGACCAAATCTTGTTTTTTTTTCTCTTGCGGTTTAATCTAATTTGCATATTCTTTATTTATCACGTTGGATCGCTTGCGATTAAAATAATCATTTCGATTTCATGTTCGAAGCAATCAATAGATCTTTTTTTCGCAGAAAGAACGAAACTGTGGAGAAGTGAAATTGAAACTGAATTCCAAATGCCAATTCAATGCTTAAAAGACTCTTTTGTAAAGACAAGTCATCGTCAAGTGTGATTGGGTTTGTTAACCTTTTTCTTCACAAATCAATTTTGCATCTCAAATTTATCTTTTGTGGATCTTTGTTTGGAGACTTTTTTATTTAAAAGAATGCAGACGTGGACTGGTTTTTACACAAATGCAGATGGATTAATTATTAATTTAAATTTCATTTTATATTACCGATGTGCTCGCATCACATTTTTGCACAGAACCATTGAGAGAAAGACTTTGGACTCTCTTGTAGCCTGAGAAAAATTGAAAAATGATACATTTCGATCATGATACCATTGTTACATTGTTGTTGGTCACGACAAAACGATTCGGGATTACTTTTGATAATCTGCACAAGTTTTGATCACATTTTAGAGTGATATTTTGAAAAATTCCATTTAAATTCTATCGGATGTCTTATCAAAGAATTATGTGAAGTTAAATGTTGTGAGTAAAAAATCTATCGAATGTGATAACAGGAAAGTATAGTTATAGCTTTTGAATACATGCTCTCTTATCACATTGAAACAGAGATGTTTTTTTGTGATTAAAGAGAACGACCTTGAATTGAAGCATTTGGCAAAGTAGCAAGCATATCACTCAAAACTAGATTAAGCTGAAATTTCTTGGTAAAAAAATCGAAATGCTGTTATCATAGATATATATTCATCGCGGTGCGTTTGATTCTTGCATATTAATTTAGGACAGCCTAAGCAATGGTACTATTGGTACACACCCTATTGAATATAATTTATTATCATGTGCGACATACTGGCATTGCACCCGTCGTCAAATTTCTATGCTATTTTAAGTTAAGTGGAACTGATAACAAAAGTTTTTATAAGAGCCTATTTTTGTTCTCTTCTTCTTTTCCTGTTTACGAAACACATTCTTAAACACAATAACAACTCATTGGAGTACACTTGTGGTGTTTGAGTATATGGTTAAAATGATGAAACCATAAGACGATTTGAAAAATTTATAACATGCATAAATTTAAACATCAAAACAATAAATGCCTTAATGGCAGTTGGGAGATAATTCAACGTCTAATCACTGAAGTCTTCATTGGAATCCCATGATTTTCATACACGGAAAGAAACTATACAATGAAAACTAAGACAATCCGTATAAAATTGTATTTGTCCGTCTAATTTCATACAAAATATCGTTTTTGTGTATTCTCTTTTATGCGGACCTTCTTCAAAGCATAAGCGAAGGAGAACCGCACAAAAGAGAATACACAAAAACGATGTTTGGTATGAAATTAGACGGACAAATACAATTTTCTATTGTTTTGCACTTCGTTTGTTTTTACCACCCTTTTGGAAATGAGCATTTGAAATTCAAGTGATAAGACAAAAATATATTGAATGTGACAATGGTCAGCAGTACCTGACCATACTATACTATAAGACAGTATTTCTTTGACTTTCAATCGAGTTCAATCTCCTGAAAATATCGACATATATTGTGTACGTATAAAATACAATTGGTTGGTTTAAATAATAGCTACAGATTTTTGAGTAAGTAATTTGATCGAGGGAAGGAGTTTATTTGGTTTTGATAATCAATTTATGACCCAAAAATGATTTTGAGCATCACCTCAAATCGATCGGTCAAACATTTGATAATTTTTCCCAATCTTTCTAATCTCAATATTAGCTTCCAAGTACTTTAGAACAGTGTGTCCATAATATATAGAAATATCACTAAATAGTGTCGATATCTATACTATATCGGTCCACTATATATGAAAGATATTGCCGCACGGCACCGTATCGCACGATCGAAGTGAGTGTAGACGGAAAAAATCACAAATTGCCATGCGGCAGTAGAAAGAACTGTGTGTATGCGTCAACATGTTTGCCGTCCGCACTCACTTCTATCGTGAGCTACGGTGTCTTGCGGAATATCTTACATATATAGTGGACCAATATAGTATAGATATCGACACTATTTAGTGCTATTTCTATATGTTATGGACACACTGCTTTAGAATATTTGTTCATTTCGAACAACTAAAAAGGAAGATTTTACTGACCATGAAGTATTCATTTCAAGTGATCCATTTTCAATTTTAATTCCAACAACAGTCTTCAAATTATGAATTTTGTTGTTGAAGACGCACTCTGCAAATAAAAAATAAGTTTATCAATTTTATTAACAAATTGAACACGCGAAGTTTTTTTTGGCTCTATCATAATTTGGCCATATTTTCTGCTGATGCCAAATGGTCAATGAATAACGATTGAATTAACACAAAAACAACTATGACGTCATTATGCTGGAAATCACGTGATATTCCAATTGAATATGTCTCAATATAAACTTTCAAATTGAACAATTATTCTAATCACAGTGAATCAGATCCTATCTCTTTTACCTAAATAAGAGCGGATTTGCAGAGAGAAATTTAG
Source organism: Contarinia nasturtii (assembly GCF_009176525.2). NCBI lineage: Eukaryota > Metazoa > Arthropoda > Insecta > Diptera > Cecidomyiidae > Contarinia > Contarinia nasturtii. Next base: position 155,677 of record NW_022199931.1, on the reverse strand, counting down.
TATCAACTGAACGCTCTCTGGCATAGCTTTCACTTATAAATCCCATAATTTTACAAATAATTGTGTGTTTATTTTTGATCAGTTAAATGTAAGTTTTGAAGGAATGTAGAACCATTTGAATGGGCCTTTCTTAAAATGAACGTCGATCTTTTCAAAAAAATATTTCACAAATGATTTTCTAAGTTTTAGGTCCGGAATGTGTAGAAATATCCGAATATAATGCATTTTATTTCTACATCTTCCGGATTTATTGTCTATTTATTAGACACTTACTCGTTACATTCAATGAAAACCGTACCATATTAATTGGACTATTTTTTTCTTTTTGAAAGTATCCGATTTAACTGGCGCAAGATGAAAATTTTACTTGCAATTGGTCTTATTATCAGCGCAGGTAATTAAAACACCTAAAAGTTATGCGCAACATTTCTAGTGAATAGATTGAGCTACAGCTGTAGTAGTGCTATTTTTACAGCTCCTATTCATAGGTGCTGTTTGTGAACAACGCATACGGACAGCGATTTTATGATACAATTCCGGACAATGGACCTGTTTATGCAAAAAAAAACTACTAAAAACAATAAGTCGTTCGGAATTGTATCATAAAGTCGCTGTCCATATGCGTTGTTCACAAATATCACATATGAATAGGAGCTGTGAGAAGAGCACTGTTATTGCTGTAGTCCAATCTATTCGCTGAACATTTCTGATGATTTTTTTATATTTCGAATTCATTACAGCATCTGCAATCGACGTAGTTTCGGTGGATATCCCGTAAGTCTAGTCAATTTTTTTCTAACGAACATAAATTTATGAGTGCACGCAACCGTTGTGTGTAAAAAATGTGTAACAAAGTAAAAGTTATTTATATTATATAAATCATTAGCAGCGAATTCCACCAGCGTGTCTCCAAAGGTAAGTTTTCAAATGTCATGTAAAAATTCCATGAAATTAAAAAAATAAAAAAAATTTAAATTCAAGGTGGTTTACCGGCGATTGAACAGCTAATCGATCAGGGCGTTTATCTTAACTCTAATGGCATGACTGAAAAATATAATGGCATGACTGCATTAAGCTTGGCTGTAAAAATGGGTACATTATTATTTGATGTTTTGAAATGAGCTAGAAATTGTTAAAGATATAACTTTACATTTCAACCCGTTATGGTTCCTTTCAGGTTACGACGAAGTCGTTGAATATCTTGCCAAAATTGGTGTCGATTTAAATCAGCCGAACGATGACAAATCGACGCCGCTTGAAATCGCACTCGAACTTGGTGAGTTAAATACACAAACTCCTGTTTCAAGAATTATTGAATATTTCGTGATTTCATTTAAATTCAGATAATATGAAAGTGGCAACAACTCTGGTTGAATATGGCTGCGAACTAAAATTAAATAAAAACGAATGGAGATTAATCGCTCTTGGATGCTTCGCACACAACGGTAACAATTTTATAACCGCCTTTGATTGAATGTGAAAATAATTCGACTAAATTTTATTTAGTGAGTGCATCAGCCTTCGAGAAATTTGAAAACCACGACATTAATATAACAGCGCTATGGAAAGAGGCTCTCAAAAAGGCTGTGCAAAATAGTGAGTTTAATTAAAAAAAAAAAAAAAAATCAAACTAACCGAATGTTTCTACAGATGATCTTAAGGGAACAGAACAGTTAGTACAACATTGTGGCATTGACTTGAAACAATTACGTGATTCGTATCCATTACATTGGGCAGCAGCAGGAAGTAGATTTATGATCCACATTTGTGGCCTTTTTGTAAAATTTTCGACTAACTAAAACGAAAATTCTTTAAACAGATCAAGTGGAGTTGATGAAATTTTTAATCGCACATGGGTCAGATGTTAATGCATCAGATGGCTATCCGGAATGGAGACCTATTCATATGGCGGCATGGAGTGGTAACTATACCGAAGCATAGCATGCAGTGCATTCATCGTTTATAATTCTTTCCATTAATCAGATGACTTTTATTCGTTGTGTCAAAACAAATTTATTCAATGACGATTTTCAATGCACGCAGGTCACACTGAAGCCGTAAAATTATTGGCCAATAGTGGAGCAGACTTAGATGCTAAAAATGTTTTCGGTTACACCGGTTTGATGTTTGCAGCTTGGCACGGTGACAAATTACTGAAAGAAATGTCCAACGTTGTTTAATAACTCTATTTTTCTATCCATTTTACTTCTGATTAACTTAAATTTAGGTTATTTGAAAATGGCACAGCTTTTGGTCGAGAACGGAGCCGACGTGAATACTGAAGACACCAATGGAGACACGGCTTGGAATCACGCATTGTTAAATGGTAGGCGCTTATATTTATTCTAAAATTAACAAAAGAGGCATAGAATTTCAGCATAGTTTTTCTCAAACATTATATCTCGCAAGGATACATATATATTTTTTTTGAAAAACAAAAAAAAACACATTTTTATAGAAATTGTATTTTGTATTTCAAAATGGTTTTTGATCGATTTTTTACATTTTAGGTCGTGATGAATTGGTCGAATATCTTTCAAAATTCCGACATGTTGAAAAAGAAATCGCGAAGGACTCCTCTGATGAAAATATCAAAAATGAATATATGATTGTGAATGCACCTGCCTCTTCCGACGAGAAATTAGGTATTAATTGAATTTTATATTAAGTGATGCGTTATTTTTAATTACATTTATTTTCGATTCTTTCCAATGTTTCAGAAGATAAAATGGAAATAGTTAAAATCATCATTTTGAAAGACTTTAAAGGAGAATCACCGATTAATAACGTAGTTGTTGAAGAAGGTAAGAAATATTACCAAAGAGGCGTAATATTTGAATGCTTTGGTGATTGCAATTATTTTCTGCTATTCACAAGAATTTCACTGAGTACATGTTACTTCATTCACAGGTTATACTGGGAGAGCAAAAAGTTGGAAAGAGGCAATAAAGAGAAATCCTCTGCATATCTTCACTTTTCCAGATGTAATATAATTTCACAATCTTTGAACTTTTCTTGGGCTTTTTTTACAACGTTTATTCAACCATAGACCTTGCATAACATTTATATTTAACACATAATCATTTTTGACGATAATTTCAATGATCTTTTAATGTACTGAATATATAGAGAAATAAAAATGTGTCTTTTAACTGCACGTCATTTTCAAATTATAACAGACGAAAATAGAGATTCTTTGAAAAAATGCTTGATATTCAAAATTGTGAACGAAATGTCGAAATAGAAGAAAATCGAATAATTTAATTAGAACATCGTGTGAAAAGTTTTCTCTCAATTTTCGGTTCAGTTTGGTCAATTTGTTGGAATCAATCAGAAGATAGGTAACGCGATAACGAGATTCTGAATAATAATTTTGTATGAGAAATCAATCAGGGAGAATTGTATTATTAGGTGGTGAGTTACCCAACAAAAAACTTTAGCAAATTGAGAGAAGGTTCATTCTCTCCGAACCTCTGCATTTGAACACTAATTTTTTTCTTCTACGGCCACACGTATCATAATCATATTTCAGCTATGTTTTCTTATTATATTGTCATGAAAATATAATTTCAAATAAATAAAAATGTGAGATAAGTAAAAAATCGATTTTTTTAAAATAAACAGGCTCGATCTTCTCCAGAGTGAGGGTGTAATGCTTCGGTATAGTTCATATGGGCGACTAGATTGGTCCCTTTCTTTGCATTAGCAGCTTTTTTTTCTTGGCTCCCAACAACGCCAAAACCAATATGTGACTGTTTTTCCAACAACTGAATATTTCAACAAAGAATAACGAAAAAATTACATCAAATTATCAATGTACGTCATTCAGTTAAAGACTTATATAAACAACAATTGTGAGAATCGTATTTTTTTATTTCATGTGTCGTTCAAAAGAAATTTTTACATTTTTTCACAGAATTAAAGTTAATTCGAAACATTATTTGTTCAGCCAGACTTAATGCCTGTAACTCGTTCAACTTTTGAATTAAGTGTATCAATTTGTTTGGAATACAGCTCGTGGGTATTCAAATGATTTAAACGCTGCATAAATCCAGCAACAGTTATCATATTCGGTGAATGAGAAAAACTCATTAACAGTTGATTATATTCATGCGCAGCATTGTATAGGCTATCATAGTATGCGCCATTCCCTTCAAGGATTTTGATACGTAAGCTGCTTGCCATAGGTTCATACGTTTAAATATAGGTTCAAAATCATCTCCCAATAACTTTCTCAAATCTTCAACAGTTCGATAGATAGAATCTGTTACCAAGTTTCCAAAAGACTTGATGCTCATGAACGGCTCCTCGTGAAATGCTATATTCTGAATCGCTTGTCCACCTATGCATCCAAACGACTGTTGGGCCTATGATTTCAAAAAATGTAAAAATTGTATTGGGATTAAAATGATAAATAAATGTGAAAATCTAATCTAAAGACCTTAATTTAAGTTTTCATTTATGTTTCTTCGAAATGATCGCAATTGATCTTACTCACCCCAAATGCAAATACAAAAGTTATCAATATGAAGAGACGCATTTTTGTTTGATGTTCGATAATTACTGATGATCACAAGCAATTGAATTGAAGCTTTTATACCATTTCAGCTGTTTTCAATTCAGTAGAAACATTCATTCTTATTCGTTGAACACAAATAATGTGCGCATTGCGCAATCAACAATGAATACGTGCACAAATAAAGTCGTTTTTCCTGAAGGAAATAAAAAAATTAACAAAGATGGATCATTAAAATTGAATAATTCAAGAAAAATACATACATACCTATAGTTCTGAAAATCTCACATAAAGAGAGTTCTAGCCATTTAGATAAATTAATTCGTCTTCATTCACAAACATCTGTATTTAATTTGTAGCTTCGTTTTATTCATCGAAAGAGTTCGTCCCATTTGTCACAATAACTTTCATTGAATTGAACCCTTCTATGTTCGACACAACTATTCCATTTCAATTAGAATACAATCAATTACAATATTTTCGATATTTTTTCGTTTGTCTCTAAACATTTAACAATAGTGAAAAATTGTTCAGTTTGTAATATAACTCATTTGGTTTTGTTCTGATGACGTTTTTGATGATATTTCAATTGAGATTTTTGAGTTAATCGTTTTGAGCAATGAGAACAACGGAATGGTTTGTCTCCGGTATGAAGGCGCATATGTCTGACTAAGTTTCCTTTGTGTAATGTAGCATATTTGCACACGTAACATTCAAATCGCCGTTGATTACAATTTTTCTCATGTGTCTCTTTAGTCCGCTTCACAGTGAATCCTTGTCGACAAATCAAGCAATGGAACGGGAATTGATTTGCGTGAGTTCTCATGTGCCTTGTGTGATGAACCTTTTGAACAAATCCTTTTGCACAAATTTTGCATTTAAAAGGCAATTCACCGGTATGAATGTGCAAATGTCTGACTAAGTGTGTTTTGTGTAATGTAGCATATTTGCACAAATAACATTCAAATCGCCGTTGATTACAATTTTTCTCGTGTGTCTCTTTAGTCCGCTTCACAGTGAATCCTTGTCGACAAATCAAGCAATGGAATAGAAATTGATTTGCATGAGTTCTCATGTACGTGTTCATATTTCCTTTTACAGTAAATTTTTTCGCACAAATTTTGCATTCAAATGGTTTCTCGCCAGTGTGAATGCGTGTGTGTATTGTCAGATGTGACATACTTGGAGCCACATAATTACAAAACTCACATTTAGATTTGGATTTCCCTTTTGATGTCGATCCATTCTGTTGTTTAGCGTGAACTGGTTTGGTTTCATTCCTTTGATTTGACGAAGAAAGCACTCTTTTTGATTGTTTCGAACTGTTTGTTTCCTTTGATGTCAGATCAAGGGGGGTTGACGTATATGAGATTGGAGACTTTTTTTTGCGAATCTCGCTAATGAGCGCCATCTGATTTTAGTGTGAATTAGATGCAAAAATCAAATTTATTTCAATAATTTGGAATGTATTTGAATGTTATAGTTTCAACACAAAAATTGTATTAAAAATCATTCAAGTAAATCAAATTGAAATTAAATCAATTAAAAATCATTGTACACACACATAAAGCATATAAAATAATACAACTAAATTATAAATACTCACACCATTCTATGGGAACCTAACAAAATCGTATTATTTCAAATTAGAATTATTTTTATTTCATATAAATGATTCTATTTATTTTTTCAAATTCATTCTATTAGAATTATAAATAAATAAATTTCTATTTATTACAGAAAATAATGATTCATTATTAATGAAACAGAAAAAATTCTCCACAATGTGAAAATACGAAGTTACGTATATATTATGACAGCTGTGGTTACGTATACGTCGACATTAATAATCTGTCAAAACCGTAAACACATTATTTTCATAACGCAATTTTGCGATAGTTCCTATTAGTTGAAAAAAATTAAATTTTTGTGTGCAAACTGTAAGTTATTTTGTGATTTTATTGTGTTTAGATTGAATACGATTTCATAAATTTTTGAAAAGTGATTTTACAGTAACAAGAAATGTAAAGCAGAGAGAAAAAAACCAATAAATGAGTTTAGAACGTTTAGAATCATATGCACATTTTCGTGATATTCTAACCTCAATCGCTCTTTACTCTCAGTTTTACATTCTTTATATCAACAATTATTTTATAATTTAAACAGGAAACGCAAAATGGTTTAGTGCGATGTATGCCAGCAGAATATTTCGGGAAACATTTACAAGCACAAAAGAGTTGAGCACAGTTGGGATCGAGGTGGTATTAAATTGATTAAACAGGAAGATAAAACTCTGATCGAAGCTATACAAAACGAAAAAACATTCGTTGGACCTTCGCTGTTATATTTGAAACGTCTCGCAAATTATGCGGTAACACAAAATTTTCAAGCCACATTTTTTGGAGTCGACTCACCAAAACCAGAACTTGTCATTACAACGGGTACAATTGCAGAGAATAGGAACTCTCGCAAAATTGCGTTATGAAAATAATGTGTTTATGGTTTTGACAGATTATTAATGTCAACGTATACGTATACGTAAACACTTTCTCCACATTGTGGAGAAAAAAACAGATATGTGGCATACCAAGAGATGGTGTTGTATGTTATGAATCTTTTTTCATTGTTTGACATCAGGGGGGGTTGTGTCAGATCAATCAGTGGCAATTCTGTTTTCGAATAACAAAATTCATGACTGAAGTGAAATTTTCACACTCCACAATCGAAATTCTTACCTGAAGTCGACTCCGGAATGGTTTTCAGTGTTGAACGTGGTTCAATCTTCCGTTTCTTCTTTGGATTCCCATTCGATGTTGATGCCTCAGCAATTTTTCTCTTTCGTTGATTCCGCTTCACTAGATTTTTCTCATTCTGATTGTTTACCTTTTGTGCTTCGACGTTTTCAATTGTCAAATCAACAACTGCTAGATTATTTGGTCTTTCGACGTGTATCGCCTCCACTGCTGAGGCATTTGTTACAATAACCTCGTCACATTCACTGATGGCTGAATCTGGTTGAACGTTTGTCTTTGTTATTCCATTTACAGCTGAACTGTTTCGCATCTCATCTTCACTAATGCCAATTTTATCCGTGAGAATAGTTTGAGGCTGGTCAAATATTGCGGACATTGTGTCGTTTCCAAGTATTGCTCCAAGCGATGCTGTGACATTGTTCAGATCGATGTTATTGCTCACAAACGATGCGAACCCTTGAATCGTGTCATGGCCTTCGGTTGTATTTGGCATTGATTGATTAAGATTGGCTCCGTCATTTACTTCTGACGCCGCCGATGATGCAATCAAATCGATGGTTGGCTGCATAATGCTCTGTGCTCGACTATCCATTATTGTTTCTGTATTCGAAGCTTGTATTGGATTGTCACTGCCAATTCGGTTTCGATTCAGGCCATTTTCATTTAAAGCATTCGCTTGAGTTACGTTGACTTGAGCGAAAAATGATTCACTGCCGAGCAGCTCTCGGAGCGATGCTGTGTCATTGTTCTCATCAATGTTTTTGCTCACAAACGACACAAATCGTTGAAGTGTTTCATTGCCTGGGAATTGTATTGCAGATAATTCATGGATTGGGGTCAAAGCTGACATTGATTGATGTTCATTCATACAATTATTCATTTCTAGGCAATGGGTGACTCCACTTGTCTCTGGATCTCCCGCTTGTACAATGGAATCGATGGATGGATGCACAGAATTTTGACAAGCCGTTGTCAGTATTTTGTTCGATGTTTCGATTGGATTATCCCTGTCAATTCCGTTTCCATTCAGACCATTTTCACTCGGAATAGTCGCTTGAGACTCGCTGAGTTGAACGGTCAAAATTGGTTGGTTACCAATCATTGCTTCGATCGATTCAGAGGCATTTTTCGGATCGATGTTTTCTTCCACAAATGTGGATTGTTGGTACGTTTCATTGCTCAGTGCGCGTACTTCAGAATCTTCAGATCCATTCGGTCCAGAATTAATTTCTGTTGAAAATGGCAGTTTTTGTAGCCGATCGGGGAGTGCATTCATCTCTTGACTTATTGTTGGTGTAATTGCTGCTCCTCGCTGGTAATTATTCGATTGAGTGATTTCAGTCTCACCGCTTATATCGGTGGTCGTCTTCTTGTTGGTTGAATCGTGACCTCGAGATCGAATCCCATTGAATTGCACTTCCAAGATGAATTCTTCGTACACTTGAATGATTCTATATAGACAACAATGAGAAAACGAGTGTTTTGTTGATACTTGTTCATGAATTCACGTGGAACAACACTGGAAATAATATCAAATGGTAAATAAAAATGGTTTCCTTACCGAGCATTCGTTCTACGTAGAAAGTACTCCTTGAATTTCTCGTCAAATGCCAATCCGCTGTACTCGAAATCATCATTCACCTGTTGTAGTGTTTTCTCCGTAGCAACTTGAGTGTTCGTCCAGTAGTTGGATAGAGTCTGGTGCCAATTTCCGATCATTTTTCCTGAAAATATACAGAAATTGAAGGCAATCCATTATTAAATTTCGCTACCAAATCATCACACATTGATTTTGTGTCAACCGAAAGCAAATTTTGTGTTCAAACAAAAGCCAATTAACGCAGAGAGACTCATGTAACAAATCTGTATTGGTGTTGTGACTGTATGTTTTACCGTTATAGAGAAATGACCTCTATCGAATTAATCTAACAAAATCTCTGCATGAAATGGCTTCTTTTTGTATAAAGACCCAACACAATACCAACATAAAATGCCATTTTGAATGCCATTCCCTGTGAATTTCATTGTGTTTTGTTGCCATGGCCAAAATTAGATTTCCAACTGATTGCTTACCCGAATGTGAGGTTATTCCTCTAGATCTCTGGCGTTCGTGACGATTTTTGCTGGAATTTTACTCTTTATTTTTGTGATTGCACAATTTGCAATGGTTTGAATGCAATATATCCTCTTGGATTTTATCAAATAAGTGATTCGGTCGTTTTTTTTTGTATAAAAAATAGTCAAATAACAAAACATACACACAGAGCGTACACAATAGCTGTTTTTTTTGATACAGAAAAACACAAAGAAATGACTTGTCATTTAATAAACGTCACAGTGTTCTTTATTATGGTTTACACTCAATGCACAATCGATGCCACTCTCCACTTCGCCAATTAAGTACACTTGAGTAGATGCATACGAAACATTTGAATGTGAACCGATTTTTTACACTTTTCCATCGTATTTATCGGAATGAATTTCCAATTTTTGGCATTATATCTTATGAATTGTAAACATTTTTCTTTTCAAAGAAAGTAAAGACATTTTTGTTTCAAACATTTTCTTCTACGAGAAGTGAATGAGACTACGTTAAGGAGTAATTCAGTAATTATTTTGATGTAAGTTATTCAAATGCATTTGTGACTAAATTCAAAAGTTTTCGAATTGGTTCTGTTCTTTTTTGTCATCACATTTTTACATTCGATGTATTCCTCAAAAGTCAAAATATGCAAAAAAGTAAGTAGAGTGTGTTTCGCAATTATGTTCCATTTTTTTCATACTTTTCTTAGATTGCTGTAGATTGTTGGTTGTATTCGAGTTGAGTAGTTAAAAACAAATGAATTTGGTAAACGGGCAGCTGAATTTTATTTTTAATATTTGAAATTTTACTACAAATATTTGAGTGAAGTAATGTTACTTTCATATATTTTTTTCTTTGACAACGAATGGTTTCACCAATTCCACTCAAAAGCCTAAAACTAGCCCATAAATAATGTAACAGATATTGCGTTTGCCGATTGAAATACCTGCATTTTTTAAACTGACACAACAACAACACGAATATATGCATAGATGAAAACAACACATTTTTTCTATAAAATTCCTAATTTGTCTTTTTTAGAGGAAAGTTCACTCCAAAATCCATGAAAACTTCTGACAGAGAACACAATTACTTAACAAAATGCAGGAGAATGTCAAATTAAGAATGTAAAATCGAAACGGCGTATGCTCTATAGAGATTGATACGAATGTATTGCTGTGATTGAATACGATGCACAAGATGTCTTCTCTACATAAGTTAGAGCAAGAGAAAGGATTCATTATTAAGCATTAAGTTATCTCAATTATCAGCTACACAACTACGTTTAAAATATTTGCCGCAAGCTTCTTCGTATAGCCTCCGCTGATTGCTACGCACGCTACACACATCTAAGAGAGCGTGAGCGAGTGAGCTTGAACCGCAGCATACAATAAATATAAACAAAATGTGTATTACACACAGTGATGACAATCTCGTTGGAAGTGGGTACCAAATAAAGCGTTGTGATGCAAATGAATCATGAATAGACTCTATTCAATGAAGAAAGCTGATCTCCTTGAACAGCGTGACAACATAAAAATGAATTTATCAAAATCAAGATAAACCGATGTTTGTGTTTCGTCGCAAAACAACTAAATTAGACGTCATGCGAAGTTAAGTTGAATTGAATTCAAAACAATAGAATATTCGAAATTTGGTAACTGCTTTATTGTTTTCCACACAATTTAAAACACTGATACTTTTCTCCTGCCGTATACATTTCTCCGGTGATAATCGTGTACTTTTTGTAGAGATCGTGTAAATAACATCACATAATTTCATCCATATATTAAGGCACCGTCATTCATGTTCATGAATTTGCGTTAGAATGTGTATGCCGATAAGAGCCGACGCTCTATTACACATTGTTCTTCGAATATATTAATTATAATGAATAGGTTTTCCTTAAACGCTGTATAAATTCTGCATTATGGTCCCCTCATTTCTCACGGCGATCGCTTCTCGCATTGATTGATACAATGAAAATCTTACGACCCAAAAGTGATAAAACACATACGTAATCATTAGCACTAAAATGTTTGTTAAACAAATAAAATGAATGAAATCAATCAATTTGTCAAAGAAAAATATATTTACCTCCGACAATAAGATTGAATATAACGATATACCATCCATATATCTCCCAACCTTCTCCTGAAGGTGCTAATAAAATCAAATAAATTGTAACGTAAAAACCGAAGAAAAACACGAACACTAATGACAACATTATCTCAGGTAACATTATCATTGGCTTCTCCTGAAATTGGAACGTTTTATTTTTTATTTTTGACAATGAATTAAATTCAACTTCATTCATAATAAACCAAATTTTTGTCATCAAATGAGAGATTTTATTATTTAAAGAGGTTACCTACTCACATCGAAAATGCCCCAAAGCCATAGTACATTTGAAAGAATACTGATGAAAAATGAAGCGCATACAAATGGTTTCAATTCAACGGCATCGACCTGCAAAAAGTGACTAATAAAAACAGTATTTATAATTGTTTCAAAATTGAATATCATCTCACAAGTCTATGATTCCGTATTTGATCGCGGTGTTCAGCTCGTAGATATTGAAGCAGATATTAACAACACCAAGTATGATGGCTGACAATTTCAAATTTATGCAATAACAACAATATTTTACACGTTGATTTAAAAAATTCATTTCGATGAAAATACGAATCAATTTAATATATTTGGAACTAGGAAGAAGAGCGATATTTGGTGAAGACAATGATCACAACCAGACTAAATGCTGAAAATGTCAAATTGTGAATTTAAAATTGATCACACCGCGTATACTCTCGGTATAAATTAGATTGTTGGATATGTTTAAACGCGTAAACAACAGACATATCTATCGTAAGCTTCTTCATGTAGCATCCGCAACGAGTGGAGCGCAACGTGTATCTGTTGGAAGCGTAATGACGATGAATGCTTGAACGCAACATATGATTTACGCCATTGGGTAAACTGAGCACGCAACCGACAGGTAGGATGGAATCATAAAAACAACGGAGAAAATTCATTGAAGAACGTTGAACACTGCGAACGAGAAACAAAAGGGGCATGAACCTTAATGAATTCTGTTTATGAATTTAACATATCACAAAAACACTTCAGAAAATGGCACCTCTTTATTCTTTCAATCATAAAACTTTATTGACTTGTGACTAAATATTTTCCTTTTCGAAGAAACCTTTGGTAAACAATTCATTCATTTATACATCAGGTAGTTTTTCAGAAGCAGTTCTATAAATACGAAAATGTGAAAGACTGGAAAATATTCATCCCTTAATTTGAGTTGCTCGCAAAAAGTGCATTTTTGTCACTTTTTTTCATTAACACAATTTGTAAATAGTAATGACGCCAAGTTTAAAAAAAATATTTACAGTCTCATAGGTCATTCAAGTGGTGTTCTCATGAACCATAACTTCAGCAATGTGTTCATAGATAGATGCGCATCACCATTCAATGAAATGGCATTCATTAATGTGCTTTAGTCTACATTCATTAATGTGCATCTTACGGCATCTTCTCTAATGATCGTCTGCATTTTGATCATAGTCAAGCGTCTCATGCGACATGTTTGGTAAAATTGCAGTAACTTTGGATAAGAAAAACTCATTCTTAAATTAAAACTGAAGCAGTAAACATCAAATATGAAATATTTTGTGAAAATGAAGTAATGTTTCAATTAAAAAAGTGAAAAAAAATGTGCAAACACCCAACAAAGTAAATAACCTCCAGTTTTTAAAATTGCATCAATTGAAAATTGTATTTTTCCCCTAAAAAAATGGAATTATTTACATCAAATGTAAAATTGTTGCTTATATCCTGTTTATTTCTGTTGGCAAGTGTGAAAACGACGCAAATTTTTGAACATGACATATTAGTTGAATGGCCATCAAACAATGTAACGCGAATAAAACGAGCGGCAACGGCACAAAAAGAACGAATTTGGGATTATGGTGTGGTGCCCTATGTGATTGACGGATATGTTGGATTTAGCGGTGATCAAAAAGCTGAATTCGTCGAAGCAATGCAACATTGGGAGAATTTTACGTGCATTAAATTTGTGGAGCGCAATGCAAGCATACACGACAATTTCATTCGATTCACCAAATTGGATTGCGGTTGTTGTTCGCATGTTGGTAAACAAGGTAATGGCGGTCAAAATGTGTCGATCGGTAAAAATTGTCATAAAAAAGGTGTAATTGTTCATGAATTGGGGCATGCAATCGGTTTTTGGCATGAACACACTCGGCCCGATCGTGATGAGCATGTTAAAATCTTAAGCGAAAATATTCTCACCGATCACGAACACAATTTTCTCAAATTAACCTATGCCGAAGTCGATTCGTTGGGCGAACCATACGATTATGGTTCAATTATGCACTATGCACGGAATTACTTTTCGAAGCATATGTATGATTCAAAAATATCAACGATACAACCGAAAAAGGGAAAAAATGGACGACGACCGCGCATTGGTCAACGAGAGCATTTGAGCCCAAGTGACATTCGCCAAACGAATAAACTGTATAAATGCCCGGCTTGTGGTGAAACATACCTTGGTCCACAGGCAACGTTTACGTCACCCAATTATAAATCGAGTTCCAGCAAAGAGTACCGATGTGAATGGCGAATTTCGGCAACACATGGTGAACGAATTCTTCTAAATATCTCGGACTTCGACATGTTTCAGTCGGCTTATTGTAAAAGTGACTATTTGGAGGTTCTGGATGGCTATTGGCATAAGTCACCGTTACTCGGTCGATTTTGTGGCCCAAAAATTGAAAAGCCGATGCTGATTTCGACGGGAAATCGAATGGTTATAAATTATATTTCAGTACACAGTGAATATCGAGGTTTTTCTGCCAAATATGAAGCGGTTTGTGGTGGTGACATAACAATTGTCAATGGATATAAGATTGAATCGCCCAACTATCCGCAAATGTATTTGCCGAACAAGGAATGTATTTGGCGCATCACGGTGCCACCGACCTATCAGGTTGCAATGGAATTTCATTCGTTTGACTTGGAAGTACATTCAACCTGTCGCAATGATTTCATCGAAGTTCGTGACGGTGACAGTGTAAAATCGCGTTTAATTGGAAAATACTGTGGCAATTCATTGCCACCGATTTTGGCATCGACTAAAAATAAAATGTACATTCGCTTTGTGTCGGATGAATCGACATCAGCACGTGGTTTTTCGGCCGTTTTATTTCAAGAGATTGATGAATGCACACTGAAGGAGCATGGCTGCGAACAAAATTGTATAAACACACTGGACGGTTATACGTGTGCATGTCGACTAGGCTATAAGCTACGATCGGATGGAAAAACGTGTGAAGTGAAATGCGGCGGAGTGATCACAACACCGAATGGTACCATTCAATCGCCATCATTCCCATATCCATATCCGGCGAATGAAGAATGTGTTTGGGAGATTGTATCACAGGAACCGAATCGAATTACGTTGAATTTCACTCATTTTGAATTGGAAGGTAGTCAACTGATGCAAGAAGAATGTGATTATGATTCGGTTGCGATTGCGTCAAAATATCGTGACGGTCGCTTGGTGCGACAAGGTATCTTTTGCAGTGAACTTCTACCACCGTCTATTACGTCCGAAACTAATGTAATGCGCATCAAATTTCAATCGGATAAAAATGTGCAAAAAATGGGATTTTCCGCTATTTTCACAACGAACATTGATCGATGCGCTGTGAACAACGGTGGATGCAAACATATTTGCGGCAATACGTTGAATGGCATCAAATGTTCATGTAAAAGTGGCTTTATTCTACATGAGAACGGACAAGACTGTGTTCCAGGTGGTTGTCGATATGAGATTACAGCACCAGAAGGTATAATTCAGAGTCCAAACTATCCGCAACACTATTTTAAGAATACAGATTGCATTTGGCATTTTAAAGCGATTCATGGACATCGACCGATTTTGGAATTTCAACAATTTGATCTGGAGGACGATTATGATGAGTGTACAAACGATTATGTGACCGTGTATGTCAGTGTGGATCCATTAAAACGAATTTTTGTAGCTGGCGACATATTCACACTGGGCACTTATTGTGGATCAATGTCAAAGTCGGATTCATTGCGATTGCCACCGGTCAAACCAGTCCGATCACCATCCGATGACCTTTTTATGGCATTCAAAACGGATGCTAGTGCTCAGCGGAAGGGATTTCAGGTCAAACACTCGACTGCATGCGGAGGACATTTCGATGCAACATCAACTACCAAATATATTTATTCACATGCCCGATTCGGCGATACATTTTACGATAATAATACGAGCTGTGAATGGATTATAAAACCAAAGCAACCCGGTATGAGAATTCATTTGAAATTTCTGGAGTTTGATGTGGAAAAGGACCCGGAATGTTTATTCGATTATGTTGAACTTTTTGAAATGCAAAGCAATCAAGATTGGACCATTTATGGCAGATATTGCGGAGATGATATGAAAATTGAAGTGGTCGCATTAAGACGGTTGATGATTCGGTTTGAAACCGATGAAAGTGACAGACAAAAAGGATTCTCTGTTTCTTACAGCGTTGCTAATGCGGCAACACTTCGAGATTTTAACAGCGGCTCAACGCGATTTACACGACTTCGAAATGATATCGTTGATTGAGAATAATAATTAAATTTTATGTGAGAAATAGTGTGACGATAATATTAATAAGTACTTTTTGTCATCTTCACAGAAAATATTTTGAATGTATGTATATTAAACAATTAGATCATTGACTTCAATAAAAAATAAATTATATTAAATTGAGTTTTTCGTCCTAATTTTCATTTAATTATATTTTGAAACGATACCTTTTTAATTTGATTTCAAGCACGGGTGGTCATTGAATTCATCCACAATTGAATATGGCAAACTTCGTGTCGATTTATGACGTCTCCCATACATTCGATATATTGCGCGCCAATTGTGATCGTGACAGAGTCAATCAATTCATTGTCCGTGGTACAAGAAGGCAAATCACACGTATACAGCCATCAAAAAAGGAAATACATTTCACAGAAAGAGAATTTTCACTTGATTTCTGTACAAATAAAACGTAAAGGTAA
Source organism: Contarinia nasturtii (assembly GCF_009176525.2). Lineage (NCBI taxonomy): Eukaryota > Metazoa > Arthropoda > Insecta > Diptera > Cecidomyiidae > Contarinia > Contarinia nasturtii. The sequence continues at coordinate 139,203 of NW_022199931.1, read as the reverse complement.
GTTTTCTGAGTATTTTCAATTTGAGCAGATCGTATATCCTTGTTTATATTGAAATTCAACGATTGAATTGAGTAGAAAAAAATGTGGTATTGATACAAATGGAGGGATTCCATAACCTCACATTTCCATTCTTAGTGCATTGAAAGCTTTTCCCCTAATTGACTAATTTCATGCCTTTTGTCTCGCAACATTTTGACATTTGATGCTTGTTACCACAGTTGATGTTGTGTAGCACATACATGTGTATTGAATAGATTTGTTTCGTTTTTTTCTGATTTATCGCAGTCGAAATAGCAATGAATCCGTATCAAAGTAAAGGAACTTGCTGTGGAAAGATGAAGCGCAAATGCAAGTGCAAACGATCAGCCACAAAGGTCACTGTGAAGCAAGAAGTTGTGGTCAAAGAAGAACCCACGGATGGCATCGAATTGCTTCATTATCCACTACCACCGTCGCCAGTCGAAGCTAATGCCTCAATCAAATCAGAGAGCGAAAGTGACAGCGATTTTGATCCTGTGAAGAAGGAAATTAAGTGCGAAGACGAATGCTTGACGAAAAAAGACGAAAAAGATGAAGACGGTTGTTCGAAAGCTGAAGCAGATAGAGATGAATTAGTTGGTAAAGACTCAAGCGAACCAAGACCAAAATTGAACAACAAGGGAGCAAATCGGAAACGAAAAGGCGACGTCAAGAAGAACAAAGGCGCAAAAAAAGAACGCAACGGGAAAATATCGAAGAAACCAGTGGCAAGTGCACAGAAGAAATACAAGTGTCATTTGTGTGATTATGCTTCAACGCTAAAATCAGATGTCACAAGACATATTCGAACCCACACTGGCGAGAAGCCCTTTGAATGTGAAATATGTGCCTTGGCTTTTGCAGACAAAAGCAATTTGAAAAAGCACAAGAAAATCCATGGTCCAAAATGTACATTCAATTGTTCAAAGTGTCGTAGAGGATTTACAGAAGAAGCTGAAAAAATCAACCACGAGAATGGATGCAAAGCTCACCAGTACGCGTGCTACTTATGTGGAACTACCACTTGTGATGTGTCAAATCTAAAGCGTCACATGAGAATCCATAGTGGCGTTAAGCCATTCAAATGCCATGTTTGTTCCAAAGCATTTGTAATCAAACAGAATCTAAACAAGCATTTGCGGACTCATGTAAAACAGCTGCGGTTTGCCTGTGTCAAATGTGGTGAACGATTCGCTCAAGAAAATGAAAAACAATTGCATGATGATCAATGCAAAGGCCGACGATACGAATGCTATCTATGTCCATATCAATGTTTTGCCAAAGGGAATTTGAAACGACATATGCAAGCAAAACACTGGGGTGAAAAGCCATTCCAGTGTGGTGTTTGTGAAAAGAGATTTGTTCAAAAAGGCGAACTTAAGCGACATTCGGCTACGCATGCCAAACAACGTCCGTTTCGTTGTGCCAAATGTTATCGACCATTTGCACAAGAATACGACAAGAATGCACACGAAGGACGCTGTAATCGTCGCCTGCATCAGTGCTACTTATGTAAAGTTTCAATGGTTCATTCACATCAATTGAAGCTGCACATGCGAAACCATCATACCGGTGAAAAACCATTTCCATGCAAACTATGTGATGCACGTTTTGCAATGCAAGCAACTGCTAAACACCACATGAAAACTGTTCATCGTCAGAAGGAGTAACCGAATATTCATCGGAAAGCATTTAAATCACATAAAATTCTTTACAAAACTTTTTACATCTTTTTACATACGATCAAAATTACAGAATAAAGATCAAATAAATTCATACACAATTCCTTTGACTTAAAAACAACAAAACAAATA
>NW_022199931.1:67766-102371 GCF_009176525.2 Contarinia nasturtii | reverse complement strand
TAAATTGTAAAACAAAGATAAATGTCTATAGCCTTTTCTCAAATATGAATCTGAAAAGAATTTAAATGGAATATTATGTATCATTGATGATTTGAATAAAAAATTTCTTTTCAAAAATTTGTTTTTAAAAAGTACAATTCCACACAATCGAATCCAATCGTCTCATTTCGATGAAGCTCAAATTGGTGTCACCATTTCTGGTCGTCCATTTAGTGGCCAAGAAGACATCATCACGCGTATAAATTGTTATTTTTCGTGCTCCGATCAACTTGGCACGCTCTGCATTCAACATTGTCAGATTTAAAACTACACCTTCCTTCAGTGGGATGAATTTGATTTTGTTCAATTTCGGTGATCGACGAATGAATGGCATAATTTCATCGATGTTTGACACAAAAATGTAAAGACGTTCGAGTTTAATCAGAGCATTTGCTAAGATCTCCATATCCCTCGAGCCACCCCAAATCATTAATTCTCTCAGATTGGTCAATTGAGCCAAGATATAGATCTCGACTAAGTTACGAATGTACAAGAACTCAAGACCTTTGAATGAGGCTAATGAAGTGCCAATTTTTTCATCAACATCATCGACGTAAATGTGTAGTCGCTTATAAAAGCCTTGTTCATGGAGTCGATTTAAAAGTTCCAAAATATTTTCCGGCGTCTGTCTCTTATATAACGGAGACCATGTATGTGAAATTCTTTTGAGTTCTAATACATCCAATTTTGCCTTGGAATTTAATAATATGTCACGATTATCCCACAAAAAATCTACGGAAGTTGAAAATCTGTGTACATTTGGATTGCGTACGAAAAAATCACGTAGCTCTTCAATCTGATAGGAATCACGAGGTGTCAATTCGAAATATTGAAGCTTTGGATATTCTTGTAATAGCCAATTAAGTTCACCATTTGTGCGGATACCGACGGATGAATTTTGAAAATGAATCTCTCTTAAATTCTTACAATATTTAAAAATCAAATCGTATATGTCCCCATTCATATAACAATTGTCGTTCTGCACAACTTCCAGTTGGGGTAACAGTTGTCTCAAATGCTCAAATAGTTTGTTATCAATACCTAACCACGAAAGTTGTATGTACTTGGTTGACTCAAATTCATTGATGTGTGATTTAATATATTTGAGTGAATCGTTACCATCAAGATTATCGATTTTTATGCCCATTTTTGTCATGAATTTATTGAAACGGGATATTTCAATAAATTTTTGTACGCCACTTTTGCCCCGATAAAACATGTAAATTCCATCTCGTTGACATTGTATTCTATGTGATGAATAATTCTGTTTGAAATATTCGCCGGCCACTTTGTTCATTCGCTTGCATGTTCGACCGAATGAATACAAGTCTTTCACGTCCAAATATTCAAATATTTCGTCAAAACAATCGGTGTTCAATTTGAATATTTTCGGAGTTGGGTGTGACAATTGCGTCTTTGTTTGTTTGTGGCCCATAGTGAAACTGCATTAGAATAGAACAACGAAATGATAATTAATATTTTGTGAAACAAACACTTTGATGTCATTTACACGAATTTTGTCTTTTTAAGCGAATTCAAAGTTTTAATTGATGCTTGAAAAGAAAGAATAAACACAAATTGTATTTACCTTTTTTTAGAACGCAAAATCAATATGTTGTTATTTAAAAGACAAAAAAAAGCAGCGGCGACGATAACCGGACACATATATGATTTTGTCACTCGCTACACTTGAAACTGACGTTTTCCATCGTTTTCTCCTCTTTTCTCCACGTTCATCCTTTCCACTCGTTTCAAAAAATTTCCGTTGAAACTATGAAACTTATGGCACATTCTGTTTAACTCATTCAGTTGTCAATAAAAATGAAAATTACATACATTTCCAATGAATGTACATACATTTCCTTTATTTCTAAATACTCAATAAAATGTATTTGCAGATTTTTTTTTATCTTCGAAATGATCCGGTTCTTGAAATAATGTTTATGAAACTTGAATGTCTTTGCATTGGTCCTAGTCCATTATGCCATTCATTCGATGATCATCGAATTTGAACGAAATCAAAAGGTTACCATGGAACAAAGGCGAAGTTTTGAATTTAAGAATGTTGAATGACAAACGTGCCAAGTTGGCTGGAGCACGAAAAATAGTAATCTATACGCTTGATGACGTCTTTTTGGCTACTAAATGGACGACCAGAGACGGTGACATGAATTTGGGCTTCACCAAAGTGCGACGATCGGATTCGGTAGAATGGAGTCATGGCTTCTGATGATCGTGATCCAAACGGTAATTTCAACATTTTCTGAAAAGTAAAGAGGAAATTTGGTCTCTCAAACAAATTTAATAAAATAAATTGAAGACCAAAAAAAGGGTCCTCACTTTAAACCAATTTGTAAAGAGTTTTATACAATTTTCAATACTATTTGAACTTAAGAACTAAAAAAATACAGAAAAATTGATTCCATTATAGTTTAAATAAATTTTTAAATAAAGAGACATTCAATCATACAAATTAAATGTGTCTTTTTCTCTTGAAACATGTAATTTAATGTACAGTACACTTCAGTGTTGAATTTGATACAAATGGCGATTGATGGCCGATTTTATGTTACAAAATAAAAAAGCTTACGTACGCAAGCACATTTTTCAAGTAATTTTCGGGTGATTAAACTTCTATCAAGGCTTGATAATCAAGCAAATGCAGGCGATGACTAATAGAGAGGCGCGATTGCTCTATTTTTATGGAATAAACCATGGACATGAGACGGTAGAGGATATCAATACAAACAACAACACATCGTCTACCTTTCATCAAAAGTTTTACTTAGTAAAGGTGTCAACGGACACAGATGATCAATAAAAACCCCTCCTTTTGTCCGTCCGTCTTAAATGAACTCTTATATGCATTTCATAGTATCAATTTTAAAAATTAGTATCACTATAGATTAGAATAGTATCACCATGTGGGTTTATCGCTTAAAGTGCATTCAAAATGAATCATCAACTTAGATTTGAGTATACAAATTGAACAATCAGAGGATGAACGAATAAATATTGTCTTATGTTTTGTTTTTCTAAGCGTGTTGTCATTTTCGTCTAAAAATTTTATTACACCGCAATTGAAATGCTATCAACATTTCCACGATCGACGTAAATGTATAACACATGCTCCAACATAAATAGAATTCATCGAAATCATGTTTGTTTTGATCATTTTCAATAAATATGTCTTAATTGAGCATCATGAAATAAAAATTCGATTGACTTTAATTTATTTTTCAACATTCATCAAGGAAATTAAGCGAACATTGTTGATACAAAAGACCTAGAAATGGTTCGCGTTCCATATCAATCAACGCCAATTAAACATTTCAATTGGTTTCAATAAAGCGATACAAAGCATTCCAAGTAAGATGCTGCTCCTCTCAATGCATATATTAATGGTTTCTGTACGAATGACCAATTAATCGAAAAATTCTATTGCGTACTACAAAGCTGCACTCATCAATTGAAAAGAGTCATACATATATCACCATTGATAACATCACCGAAAACACAAAACAAAACGATATGCGTGTACGAAGAAAAATAGGAAGTTTGTGATTGTTTTTTTTTCAAATTCAAAACATTGAAGGCTTTGTTTTGAAAATGAGTGAAACATTTCAGGGCCGCATACGAATTCCTGCGAAGTGATTGCTCGAGAGGAAAAAATACTCATGATGATGTGTGTTTACTCTCAACGTCACATTCTCAAAAGATGTTTGCTTGAACTTTTTAATCTTTTCCATATGATAACAGATGACATGCACGGAGATAATGTGATGTTTTGTACCACAGGGTGCCCCTCAGCATTCGTACGCAACAAAAAATTATGAATGGAATTTCTTTTGTTCGGTAATCAACAAAACGGATATCAAATCTACACTTTCTTCTTTGCATGGTCATTCCATACTACACTTATCCTTTCCATTCAATTTTTGGTCTTACCATTCACTAGTGTTTTGCCTTTCATTCATTTTCTACGTTTTGTTTTCATTTTCTTACACACTACACAACGCTTGTGAAACACATTATCGTACACAATACAAAGACGACGACAAAATTAAATCGCATGTTGTGATGAGCAAAACTCAAACTCGCTCAATAGAAAGCCGAGCACACGATCTTACTTCAGTTTATAACTTGCGCTTAGAACGGTGTGAACGGAATTTTTGTGAACTGGAACAATTTCGATTCCATAAATATAGTGTTTAAGATTAAAATGTGCTTAAATTGAAACCAAAGACATGCAGCTAATATACCAAAGTTTTTGTGCCATTTCAATTGTTTTGATCGTCGTCGATCATGTGCAATTGGTTAGTTGATACATTTTTTTTTGTGTTTTTGTTTATTTTGTACATACAACGTTGTGGACAATTAAACTATTTTTGGATGATCTCTATTCAAGTTCCGTGCAATTGTTGTGTAATGTTTGCAATTTATGAGAACATTCGCTCTCAGGCTTAGTTTGATTTCAATGGATTTTTGATGGGAAAAATGATTTAGAGGAACATTTATTTGTGTTGCGAATTGTCAACTAAAATTATGTATTTTAATGATAAAATATTGAAAAAAAATCCAAAAGCACTAAAATCACTATGATTTTCTCATGAAAATACCCTAAAAAATATTTTTTTGTAAAAATTTAAAAATAATAAATTTCAAAAGTGGAAATTCGAAAAGAGAATTTTTCGTATGAAAATAATCGTTTTCCGTAAAAATTCTTGCACTTTAGAAATTGTGATCGTCACATACAAAATTTCTCGATTCACCGTTTGATTCTTGATAAATAATAACTCAAAGCACTGTTTATTTAATGAAGAAAAAATGATATCATTTAAGAAAAATCAGTGTTCTTTGAAGCTCATAAATCATGAATGTCTTTGAAGCGAAAAATATTTTTGATAACAAAAAAATTTATGAGAAAATGGTAAAATAAAAGTAAATTATGCAAAAAAAAATGTGAATATAAAATTCTTAGAAAGAGTTGTGATTTATGATGTTATTTAAAACTTATCGTTTTTGTAGGATTACCATGTTTCTGGCATATGTTTGTTGTTAATTTTTTTTTGAAAACTGAATTGTTTGCATATGTTGTTATCTTCATCGATTCAATGTGGGTTTTTCTACGGACTTTCAGATTATAAGAGACCAATTATCCTATCTGAATTTATTTTACTCTTTCATCAAATTTGCTAGAACAATATTTCAACTTAAAACAAAGTGAATTTTGAAGCGAAGCAATGCTCCTGTTAGTAAAAAAAAGTGTAATCATAAAATGAAAGTGTGTGACCTCAATTCTGAGAAGATATCGATAATGTTCGATGATGCGTTGACGTTGCACACATACACTGGTGGATCTATACTGAGCAGTCAATACGTGTGGTGTTGTGTGAAATATGTTTGAAGGAAACCAATAAAAAAATGAAATACAGACAGTCCATGGTCAAAGGGCACAAAAACATTCACTGCAAAAAAAAAAAACGGATCTGAAAAACTGATAAGACCGCAAATTATTGTCGACGCAATTCCTTTTGTTTGCAATTGTTATGCATGTTATTAGAGCTATGTCATTTTATGATTGAGGAAAACGATAAAATAGATTTTTGTTTCTCTCTTTTTGATGTTTTTCCATTGGTATTTCTTTAAAATGTCACGTAGATGTTTAAAAAAACAGTTTTTTTATTGAATTCTTTCTCTATATTCCATAGGTGTATCAACCAGACCAAAACAATTTCATTGATGTTGATGCGTCGCCAAGATCGGAATGTCCGTCAGGTTACACTGGCCTAGTGGCATATGCGATGGATTGTCGTCAATATTTAAATTGTTGGCGAGGTCGAGGAACGGTTCAAAGTTGTCCGCCGGGTACAATGTTCAATCTCGACACCAAAGAATGTGATAATCCGGCGAAAGTAAAGTGTACACCATACCAAGGACGGTCATCGTATCGTGATCAACGGCAATTGCCGAATTTGAATCAACGAACCTCACAACGACAAGAGTTGGCACCGCTCGAATGTGAAGACGGTGCCAGTGGTTTATTCGCAAATCCGTATGATTGTACGAAATTTTTGAATTGTGACAATGGTCGTACGTTTCATCAAAATTGTGGACCAGGAACTGCATTCAATGATGTGTTCAAAGTATGCGATTGGCCACACAAGGTCGATTGTGGTACAAGACCATTTAATGGAAATTCATACACAAATGTGAACACAAACACCAACTCAAATTCGAATCAAAATACATATGACAATGGAAATTCGTACACAAACAACGGAGTTCATTCACAAAATAATGGAGAACCATTTTATGGTGAAGGATTGTTAGATATTCGTATGGATGTGTCATCGTCGAATTTAAAACCACTCATTCGAAATCCAGAAAATCGGCCACAATTTGCCGGTGGACACCAACCACAAAGTAATAACAACGGTATAAATTCTCTTCATTCATTTTCATCAACATCGAGTAATCAATCATTCATCATCGATCAAACGACCGATCAAACGACCGATCAAATACCACAAGAATCGGTACCCGATACACAAATCGTACAAATTCCAAGCCAAAATCTGCTTCCACCGGTGCAAGACAACAATCGAAATGGACGTGTTGATGAGATTTTTCAAGGTACACAACGAATTGATTCACGATTGGATTGGTCCGAATCGAATGCTGTCGATACAAACGGCGTTCGACCAACGAAACCAAGTGTCGATGATACATTTTTAACGCAACAAAAACCACAACAACAATTTCCTGAATTGAATTTTATGTCAACACGAGTTGCTAACGATTTTACGAGATATTTTTCGAATTCACAAGCGAAAACAACGACATCACCACCAGCCATTCCAACCACTGTTCACCAAACGACGCAGCCAACAACCAAAGTTTATAGCATTTATCCAAGTGGTTTTGAAACAATTGGATCGAAATGTGAAGAGGATCGATCTGGTTTACATGCACATCCGTATGATTGTTCGCGTTATGTTAGCTGTGAAAATGGTCGAATCACAGTTCAAAGCTGCCCCGTTGGATTGATGTTTAGTCCAAAATTGAAGATATGCGATTTCGCAAAAAATGTTGGAAATTGTGCCCCGTCAATGCCGCTTCCAACCGAAGTACAACAACCGGAAAATCCACAGTTAACAATCAATGAAAGTCCATCATATGGTCTGCCCGATGATAAAATCAATGAAATCTATGGCGAAAATAGTGGAGCCACACAACTTTGGCAAACGACACAATCAACACCAATAATGCCGACGTCATTCCCCATTCCGAATATGTCGGTTTTGCCATTAGAATCCGGACAATTTCCAAAAAATACATACTCCGAAGAACCCAAATATCCAAGCACTGGCTTTGGGAAGCCATCTCAAGGTGGTGACATCCAACCTGAATCATTTGACTCTCAAAACCATCAATTTGGAAACCCACAAAGTCGTCTCGGCGAAGAATCGCTGCTGTCGAATCGCGATGGAAAACAATTGGTCCGACCAACCGAAGCGAGTAAAAAGAATGTAATGAGAATACCAAGTGGTCATGAACATGTTATGCCAATTTACAATCGACCCGCAAGAGTTCAACCAACAACAACCACAACTCAACAACCATCATTATCACAAAATTACAATCACATTTACTATCAACCGTTTACAAAACCGTTGAATGAAACAACCGAAAAAGACGAAACCGATTATATTCCAGTTAGTGATGCATTGAAGTACTTATTGCGACCGTATTTATCGCGAAATGACACAAATGACACGGATCAAATGCAAAGAATTGAAAGTAAACTTCTTGATATGATTGATGGCAAAGGTCAAAATCATGGCAAAGCATTGGAACAAGATAGTTTGGCGAGCGCATTTTTGAATGATAATATTTCGGTGAAAAATTTACCAGAATCACCACAAACTGAACTAAGACCCGATGTTGAATTTGTTCGATCGACGACGGAAAGAAGACATGTGGAAGATACACCCACTCCGAAAATCAACCATGAATCACCTACATATAATCATAATTCATATCATTCATCACATTTACCACCAAACGATTACAAACATACACTCGAAACACATCCAAATCCGAACATAAATCAACCGACGTATTATAAACCGGGTACTAATGACCCCGTTACGATTAATTTTGCAGGAGCACATACACAGTCACATCCAGTTTATGGATACCACCATAATGTACCATCATCTCATGGTCCATCACCACAATTGCATTCGAGTCATCACCATAATGTGCATCATCCAAATCATTTCGGTCCAAATTATCATTCGAACGCACCTAATTTTGGCTGGGCATCGAATCAACGACATACTGAATCGACAACCATACCAACCGCATCGGCACCATCACCAAATTCAGTTTTTAATCAAGAAAAACCGACGACAACCAGCCGATTTGGGAAATCACAATATGTAGAGGTGACGACGTGCGATGGACAATTCGATTGCGGAACAGGATTTTGCATTCCATTTAGTCAGGTAAGCTTGTTCTTTTTTGGTTTTTTTTTAGCTTTTTCAAGGCTAGTCGACGAGTAGGCGATTGAAAAATCATACCTCTTGAAAATGAATTAATAAACGATTAATTCATGATTTAGCTCTGCGATGGTAGAAACGACTGTGGAAATCGCTACGATGAATCAAATTGTCCACACGTAAATTATCAAGTTCGATTGTCCAATGACAAAGGTCATAAGCATATGGGTCGAGTTGAGGTGAGAGCATTCGGTAAATGGGGTTACGTTTGTGACGACCGATTTACATTGAATAATGCAAACGTCGTGTGTCGCGAGCTTGGATTCAATATGGGTGCAGGTAACACCGTTTTCAGAAATTTTTATCAAAATCATCAAAAAGACGCCCAATTTCGATTTCATATTCGCTTACGTTTTATATTTCGCATATACGCTTCGTCATTTTAGCTGAAGTGAAACCAAATTCCTACTTCCCACCAAATGCAAATATGCCAATCGGCGATGGTATGTTTACAATGGACGAAGTGAGCTGTCAAGGAAATGAAACGTCGTTGAAAGAGTGTGAATTTGCTGGTTGGGGTGTAAGCGATTGTAGTCCGGAAGAGGTGGTCGGTGTTGTGTGCAAAGTAACCGTTATGCAATGTCCACCAAACCACTGGCTTTGCCAAGAATCTGAAGAGTGTATTCCGATGGAGTTCATGTGTGACACAATCAAAGGTAAGATAAAGAGATGACAATTGACCGACGCCATCGAGCTAAAAAATTTATGCAATTTAGATTGTACCGATGGAACGGATGAAAGTCCGATGCATTGCAATGCCAAAATCGAGTACCGATTGATGGACGGAACTGAAATGGAGGGTCGCGTTGAAGTGAAATATCGTGGAGTGTGGGGTACAGTGTGTGACGATGACTTTGGAGATCAAGAAGCCGCTGTACTTTGTAACTCGCTTGGACTCACTGGACCAGCTGTAAGTTACCTTATTTTTTTATCTTTTGACATAATTTCCTTTAAAACTCATTTTTTTCTAGTCGGTGGTCAACAAACGGTACGGAATGAGCACAGGACCGATTTGGTTGGATCAAGTCGATTGTCTTGGCAACGAAACCGCCTTGGATGAATGTATGCATTTCGATTGGAGTGAAAGTAATTGCAATCATACAGAAGACGTTAGTGTCAGATGTTCACGTGGTAAGTAATTCGTCTGATTATCATCGAAAGTGAATTCTTTTTGATGAAGAAATAATTTCAGGTACGGAAAGTAAAAGCGGTCGTTACACTTCTCCCGACAATACTCTACAACGATTGACCAATCGTCAAACACACGAATACCTACGTGAAGTGCCGCGCACTAGCAAGAGCATACCGGACTTTTCAAATGTGTGTGGTCGCGTAAAAGTGACAGAGACGGATGAGAGTGAGGAAAGTTTCGATCGGTTCCGTGTGATAAGTGGTACAAGAACAAAACGTGGCCATCATCCATGGCAAGCAACAATTCGAGCTCGTGGTCGAAATGGTCGTTCATCGCATTGGTGTGGGGCGGTGATCATTTCGCGTACTCATATACTAACGGCTGCACATTGTTTGATTGGTTTTTCAAAAGGTTCTTACTTCATTCGATTGGGCGATCATCATTCCGAAATTCGAGAAGATTCTGAGGTCGAAATTTTCATTGAAAATTGGCACATTCACGAAGATTTCCGTAAAGAACAACAGCAGAACAATGATATCGCTTTGATTTTATTGAAATCTCCAATTCAATTCACCAACTACATTCAACCCATCTGCTTGCCGACAGCACAAACCGATTATATGGCTGGTAAAAATTGCACCATCTCAGGATGGGGATCGATTCAATATGGAAAATCAAGTAAGTCAAGAAATTAAACTGAAAAGAATGAAGGGGTATTGAAATTGTTATTTTTTTTTTAGCTCCATCACTCGACTTGAAAGCAGCCACAGTGCCAATTATTGCACAGGAAGTCTGCCGACGAAAGGAGATTTACGGTAATGAAATTATGGACACAATGTTCTGTGCAGGTTACTTAGATCGGTCGGGCGTTGATGCATGCGACGGTGATAGTGGAGGACCACTTGTATGCGCCGATGAAAATGGTGAGCATGAGTACCAAAAATTATATTGACACCTTAACTTCATGACTCGAAATTTATGAAATCAATGGAAGAATCATGTCAATTACTTCGACAAAGTCTTTTCCGAAGAATAACTCGAATAAACTGATTTGTTTTATTAATTTCATTTCAGGTGTTAATTCATTGTACGGCATCATTTCATGGGGTCTACGGTGTGGTGATTCAAATAAGCCCGGTGTTTATGTCAATGTTAAACAGTACTTGGGCTGGATTAAAGAAAAAATGAATCTGTTGTAATTTTGTAGCAATTAGTGTAACTTAAAATACTCATTTTTTTGCAAAAAAAGAAGCTTTTGTTAATAAATGGTTTTCCATTTCGATTGAACGTTTTGGAGATTTCTAGATTAGAAATAAATGGATTTTTTTGATTCAATATTTCGGTGTTTTTTTTATGTATTTTTCTTCTTTATTGGAAAGAACTCCGCACAACAAGTAAAAAAATTGAAAATTAATGGCTCTTACTTTTCCGCACACACCTAGTGTGTAAGTAGTGTGTAAGGTAAAGTATTGGAATCGGTGTATTGGAAACGCTGTACGCAAAAATTTGTTAACACGATAACTTTCAAACAAGAAAAGTAATTCAAAATCTGACTTCACAGGATGATTGGGGATGCCAAAAGTGATATTTAATGAATTATTAAACACTCAAAAATATGTATTGGGGGGTTTTTGGGTACGAGAAAACCGAATATGATGTTTGTTTTGCGATACAAATATAATTCGACACACTTTTCATACAAAAATGTCAAAAAAATCGATTTTTGTATGGAAGCCATGCTCGTATGATATAGTAATGAGCTGAAACTTTGCACAGATTATTTTTATCACACAAAAATAACATTCTGAGAGTTTGAAGAGATTTCAATGCATAATAGGGGTACCTCCCGAACAACATTTAGGATTTTTTGCTCAAAAACGAAAATTTTGTATGGAAGGTACCACTCAATTGTATTGAAATTTCTTCAAACTTTCAGAATGTTAGCTTTTTGTGAAAACAATAACATCTGCAAATTTTCACATGATTACGATATCATACAGGCATTGAAAAGTCTATCAAAAATTATTTGTATCGCAAAACTTACTCAGATTCAGTTTTCTCATGAATTCATATTTACGGTAAAAGATACGTTATGAATGCATGTTGTGGATCACAGTACGGAAAAGTTCATCTTACGGATGTAAGACATTTTATTTCTCAATGGAAGTCGTGAAGGCACCCAATCATCTTTCAAATACAATTTCCAAACAAAATCAAGCAAAAGTAGTAAATTCCCTTTATGAAAAATTCATTTAAATAGTTCGCCATTGACTCTAGACAGGTTCTTTATTTGACACTTATTTGACAATGGCTTGACGCTTGTTGACAGTTCCAGCTGTCATTCCATAATTATTCTTATGAATGAATCAATAACAATAAATTGGCGTCCGTCACAAAAAAAAGAATGTTGAAAATTGTCCGAAAAATATAGTAATGTGTGATTAAGTGCCAAATAACATATTGCTCGAGAGTGGTATTAAATTGAGTGGAAAATCATCGCTGTCTCTCATTGAATATGAATGAAGAGTTGCAGCTGAATGGTAAATAACATAATATACATGTAATACAATAAGTTTCCTGCTCTTTTAGAATCGGGAATAGAAATATCAGCAAATAGATTAGAATCATCATCACTGCTTTTTCAATGTAATCTATACACTCATGTGTAGTGTGCACTAGAAGTGGTATAACTAAAGTTGTAAGGGGCAGATCAACAAGCATATTAGACGAATGCATAAAAGACAATACGACGACTATTTACGAATGAAAAACGCTAAAATGGCAACGCCGATTGTTCCGTTGGGTGAAGGTAAATGTTGTCTTTGAATCATAAATTAGAAACTCTGTTAATTGAATGATTGAAAATGTTTAGAGATTGAAATACCCAATGATGACAATAAAAAGGTACGGAGAACACATCCACTTTTCAATGGATTTTTTGAGTTTCACTCACACTTGCCAAATAACAAAATAAAAGCAAATTGTTTGTCGTGCGAACGTATGGGTCGACCAAATCTAATTCAAGCCAGAAAAGGCATCTCGTCCAATTTATTAACACATTTGAATGTAAGTTTTATTACCATGTATGCGAGAGTATTTCTGTTTTACAATCGATTTTCTTGTCAAAATAGCGGATGCATCCAAATGAATATGAAAGGTACTTTTCAATGAAAAATTCAAATCAACCACCAAATGGAACGGATGTAACTAAACAAGAACCAAGGTTATCCTTTATTAAGAGTACAACGCCAGTGGCATCAACCGCCAGAAGTAAGTATTTTGTGAAAAACTCTCATCTATCGCATTTCAGACACCTTAAAATATGCTTAAGCATACGAGCCAAGTGTGAAATAAATTTTATATATGGAAGAGCTATTTGTGTTGTTGCTGATAGTGGTGCTTATTGTGAATTTTTATAGAAAAGTAGCATGATTCTGAATGATTAATGATAAGAAATTTCACACTATGAAAAATACACGTTTGTTGTAGGTTCAATAATTTCACCAAGACCACATAGCCTCTTCACCGAAGGATTTTTTAAGTTTGAATCGCAATTACCGAACAGAATAATAACAGCCAGTTGTCTGATTTGTGAACGCTTGGGTCGACCGAAGCTCATTCATGCCAGAGAATCTAGCGCGTCGAATTTGTTGGCACATTTGAAAGTGAGTCCATGAAATCGACTAAGTTTTTGTCAAAAATAATTTAAATTAAATCCAAATGTATTTTTTTTAATTCATCTTTCAGCGCACACATCTTTCTGAATATGATAGATATATTTTGTTGAAAAATCACCGACAAAACGATTTGGAGCCAACGGATTTGGAGCCAACGGAGCAACCACAATTTGATATGAATATTGAACAGTCGGTGGTATCAACGATCAAAAGTAGAGTAGCAAAATGCATACTTGTTTTTGAGTTAAATCAGCTGAGATCATTCATATCAGCTACACTCATATTATAATCGGAGACGAATAGTCTTACAAAAGTTGTATATTCTATTGAAAATTTTCTTTATTCCAAAGGTGAAGATTTGGAATTTGTCGATGTGAATCAGGATGATGATGATATGCAGGGCGAGACATGGGATAGTTTTGAATCGTCCGATTATTTTGAAGGCTTGGATAATTCACAAATGGACACTGAAGCAGCAGCTACATCAACAACAACAAGAATGCAAACTCGTGATGAACCAAACCGTAAGTTATTTTTATTTCATCATCTGACAATGTCTACTTTGGAAAAGATTTTATTTTCAATGTTGTTTTATATTTTGTAGTAAAAGAGGCTAAAATTGTTTCTAAATTTTGAAAATAATTTTTTTGTTTAAAAATTAAAACCTAACTAAATATTTTCTTTAAAAAGTACATTGGATCAGAATAATTGTGAAACACTATTATTTTTTCATTTCAATATTAAATAATTTAATTTTTTTTTAAATATTTTCTTTTGCAATTTTAATTTAATTAAAATTTTCGATTTCCTTAATTTCTTATCAATTTTAATTAAAATTAGAAATTGAATATTTTTCGGTGGCATCAGAATATTTTAGTCACATGAATATAGTTAAATCATAGAATCATAGTTGAGAAGTACACAAATCCAAAATTCCTTTTGTCAATATTTTGTTTTTTGCTCTGGGATAGGAAAATAAAAAATATTTTTAAAATTTCAAGATATAAAAAAAATTATTGTAAACAATGTGAATATTTCTTATCAATTTTAAGAATATTTTTTATCAAAGTTATGTTAAAAATGAAACTGCATTTTCATATTCAAAAATTGTTATTTTTTGCCATAAATAAAAAAAAAATATATATTTTTCTTCAGATGACAACGAATCATCTAGCGATAGTATCGACGAATCATTCGACTACCAAGAAAATTGGGTTCGGCGTGCACCGTTGTTGTTTCGTGGTGGATTTTTCCGTTTTATAAAACGCGATGGTGTGACTATTAGAGCTGAATGCTTGAATTGCAAACACGGTAACGTCTACAGTGGCCACATAGCATCCAGTTCAAATTTTGTCAAACATTTGTCGGTAAGGTTGACATTTTCAATCCAAAGAATTTAATTAATTTTTTATGAAATAATTGAAAAAATTATTTGGAATTTTATGAAGTACAGAAAATAATTAAAGCAAATATTTTTTTCTATAGCGCATGCATCCGAAAATGTTTGATCGATTTTTGACATTAAAAGAAGAGGAAAAGTCGAACATTCGAAATGAGTTCAAAGCGAATAAAAAATATGAAAAATTTGATCAACATGATTTTGATCGCATCGTTCTGAACTTTATGATCGACGGTATGCATAAGCCAGCATTACTTCAGGATCCAACATTCCATACATTGGTTAACGGTACGTCTTTGTTTTATATTCCATGATTTTTACTCTTCAAAATTTAAAAATATCTCCTTGTCTCTCATTCCAGATCTTGCCACAAATCGAACATCAGAATACCATCCAACACAAAAATATGACATTATCTCACCAAAAGTATTGCAAGCCGAAATTGACGAACGTCTCTCGTCGAAAAAAGAAAATCTAATTGCATCGTTGAAGGAAGTATCAAGCGTATCAGCGGCAATCGATGTTTGGTATGTACGACAAAAGACGTTCATGTCAGTTGTGATCAATTGGATAGATATCAATGATTACCGTCGAATTTCAAGCGTAATTTCCTGCGACGTCTTCACTGGCACCAAAACAAACGACGACTTACTTGGGCGGATTGAACAAATTTATGGTGACTACGATCTTTCTTCGAAAGTCGTGGCCACTGTGACCAATAATAATCTTCAATATAACAAAAACCTTGAGAACAATGATATTACTTATTTCAATTCGGAGGGTTTGCTGGATAACATTGTGAATCCAGCACATTTATTTGAATTGATTGGAATCGAACAAGCCCAAATAGCACTGGCCGATGAACAATACAACGCAGCATACAAATCTGCCTTCGATAAATACGATATGCTATTGGATTATGTCACGAACAATGAAATACCAGAAAACTCTATTTTCAAATTAGTATTCAAACATCCATCTGGTGGTTCAAAATTAACCGAACTCTATAACAGCATCACAAATTTGATTCAATGCCACAAAGAAACGTTAAACGAAGCGCTGAGTGAATGTAACATTCCAATTTTCACCAAAAACGACATGAGTTTCTTAAAAGAGTATGCGGTGACTTTGGAACCAATTGCTACCGCCATTGAGTATCTGCAGACTAATCGGTATTATGCCACACTTTTACCCATGGTTTATAGCATGAGAGATAATTTGATAGATGTACAAAATCGAGTCAAATTGTGTCTACCACATTTAAAAGCTATTTTGAATTCGTTCGAACAAATTTTTGCACATCTTTTTGATTTTGATAATGAAAAATGCATCCCAGCGATTATTGCGACGTGCACACATCCATTCTTTAAAATGCGGTGGCTTAAGGGTGATTTAAAAACACTGACAAACACCAATAAGATATTAGACCTACTTGTCAAGGTCGCAAAGGAGTTTGATGACGGAGTGAGGAGTGAAGAAACAGACGGTAGAGATATGAGTATAAGCGGTAAGTTCAACTCAGATTTTGGCGAGTTTTTTGTTCCAACCCTCAATTGAGATTTTTTTTGTTTCAATTTTTGAAAATGTACTACCAATTGAACCAACTCCATATCAAAACTATGAGTTCTAAGCCTAATTTGACTTAAATTTTATTACAGAGCAAACACAACCACAGAAAAAGTTCAAATTCAGTTTTGACACGACATCAAACGATGAGGCCAGCGATGAAACAGTGATTCAAATGGATTTTATGTCATTTCTGAAAAAACCATGCCAAAACGATGAGACGAATTTGGATGAGCTACAATTCCACCCGTGGGTGCAGAAACTTTTTATTCGCTATAATTCAATTCTAACGTCAACAACAGCACTGGAACAATCCTTCCCATTGACAGGTGAGACCTTGGAAATTTATGGATCTTTAAAAGCGACTTTATTTAAATATAATCATAGTGAAAAAAATTTGTAAAATAAATATACTGTTTTTTCAAGAATAGTGCACCAAGCCCTCTGCCGTCGCTTGTATTAGAAAGTAGAATCAGTTTGGCCGTTTTTGGCCACCATTTACTAAATAGTATTTAATTAATTGATCAATGATCATGCCTTCTGACCCTGGATACAAAGGGTCCAAGGGGTCGATTACAACACTATAGAGTGAAATTGAGATTGCCCCTGATTACAAATGTAAATTCTTCCAAATTACTATGGTCTTCATGGAAAATTCTTTCAAATTGCTAGAATTATTTTTCAAAAGTTTTTTTTATATTTCGGCACACACCTGTGTGAAAGTATTTCTCAGTTGAGTATTGTAGATTTATCAATAAATATTGCACTGCACACAATGGTGTTCAAAAATGGAGTGACGCATATTTGTTTGATAAAAAAAGTCATTCAATCAAATCAAACAAATTTAATTTTTAATTTTTTAATTTATACAAAGTCATGTCTTGCCTATAATAAGAACTCTCTTCTGAAAAAATCGATAAAAAATTTGTAATTCATTGTATTTTCTCTGACTCAATTTCAGATCTGATCCGAAAGTCAATGTCATCTGATTTCTCCGATGAATTGTTCCAGAAATTGGGATTATTGGTAGCATCACAAACAAAAAACAATTAATTCACTGTCCAAACAGTCGGTTGAGTATACTTTTAGGCGTAAGTTGTGTTTAGTTTCATTATTTATCATATTTTCTGTCTTTACGTGTAACTCAATGTTGTGAAATAAAAATCTGATAATAAATAATGTAAAATCTCTTTTTATATTGAGTTTAATTATTTGAAAAAATATTCCATATCGTCAAACGACCGAACGACTGGAATGTTCGAAATAGACAAACTGGAAATTATCATTGGAACCGTCAAACGCATGTGTCAAATACCATTGCGAACTGTCAATAATCGCACATTAAACAGCAAAGAGTTTCATTGATTGAATCGTGATAAAAACACACACAACAAATTTCCATCCGAAAAATGGCATTTAAAGGTAAAAAGAGTGTTTTCGCTATGTTGCAGGACATTTATGATGACGAGTACAAATGGTAAGCAAAAAAATCACATGAAAATTATGCTGAAAATGTAAAAAACTGAAATTCCACATTGAATACTAACCTCAAATATCATGTTTTTCTATGTGTATAGGGCACTCGTGAAGAGTTTCGGACTATTTTGCCTGGGTATGTGTTTTGATTAATGCTGAAAAAAGTAATTTTTTAAATAATAATAAAAAAAATTGTAGGTGTAAAAATTGCCCAAGAATTCACCGGGATGGAAGTTATGCCAGCGCTCGTTCAATCGGTGTAATTATCAATAGCATGATAAGTCGACAACAACAAAAACATACCAAATAGAATAACAGCATAAAGAATAGAGAAGAAAAGCGAAAATGGAGGACGAGTGAGTGTGGGGGGAGAGAGTGTGTAAGAGAAACGGCAACAACAGCAGCACAATGCACGAGCAAATATATTATATACCAGCAACAACAATAACACTATATAGAATTATAGAATTTTTGACATATTAGTTTTAAGTGTTTGAGTGTCATTTGAAATGGACATCACAGCACACAAACCGAAACTCTGTTGTTATTTACTATTAAGTGATGCTCATCACATCGCACACTTTGCTCAGTATTGTGTATGTCAATAAAGTAACTCACATATAAACGCTAACACAAAATTATGTGTATATTATTTTCGATTTTATTTATTTGTGGTATTTATTTCAATTGAAACGTATTGCGATCATCTTTTGGATTGACACTTGGATTTAGTTCAACAAAAGACATTCAAGTGTGACATTGTGTCGGAGAGATAAAATGGTCAATTCTCGGCCGATTTTTACGTGCAACCTTCTTTGGTTGCTGCTGTTTTTTCATACCAAGGTCATTGCGGCGAACAAACCAAATATCATTGTTATTTTGACGGACGACCAAGATGTGGTACTCAATGGAATGGTAAGACTACAACGCCCGGGGTCCGGGGTCTACATTTCCACAACGATTTAGACGGATTTTGATTGTATTTTTAGACACCAATGCAACGAACACAAAAACTACTGGCTGCCAAAGGAGCTACGTTTATCAATGCAGTATGTATCACGACACACACAGAAAGAGATATTAATTTATCTTATTTGTAAACACAATTTGTCTCATCTTTCATCATGGAATATTTTGACATTTATTTTTGTAACATGAGCCGATTGCGCATTAGTAAAAATAGCATTTGTTTTCTTATCAATATGGAATAGTTTACATCGTCGCCAATATGTTGTCCAGCCCGAGCGTCTCTGTTGACCGGAAAATATGCCCATAATCATCAAACGATAAATAATTCAATGTCGGGCGGTTGCTACGGTGAACAATGGAAAACACATAACGAACAACGGACATTCCCACTTTATTTACAACAAAATGGTTACAACACATTTTATGCCGGCAAATACTTGAATCAGGTACCGCACAATAATTAAATGGACATTTTTCATATTCGACGAAAAGGTCAAGGTCGAGGTTTTTACAGTGCAGTAATAGTGTTATTTGTTGATTTAAAACAATTTTTCATTAGAATCGAAAAAAGCGCGCTTGGAAAGTTCGATTGGGAATTTATGGCATTTTTTAGAAATAATTTTTTTTTTTTTTTCAATTTTTTATTTTTTTTTTTTTACGATCATCTGTTTGTATCAAACTATTCAGTGGAGGGTACCCATTCGTGTCAAAATATAATTTAATTAATATTAACCATTCAAAGTGTATTTCACATTAATTCAATTCATTGTTCTCATTCAATCACCGTGCATCCTATAGTATCACTCAATTGACGTTCCGCCTGGCTACACTGACTGGCATGGTCTGTATGGCAATTCGAAGTACTACAATTACACGCTCAATGAAAATGGAGTATCGAAGCTGTTTGGCGATTTAGAACAGGAATATTTGACGGATGTTTTGGTGAGATATTTTTTTGGAAATTTAATTTTTTTCTTTCAACTTTTTTTATGTAGAAACATTTCTAGTTTTGATAGAAAATTGAGTTTTTTTACAAACATTCCGAGCTATTGGCACTGTTCCATATAATTTGTCAAGTAGCTGAGTATAAGATAGAGCAGCACATACAAGAAAAGTGCCCCAACCTCCGAAGTGCCTATAACATGTCTGCAAATTTTTTGAGTAAATTTGCGAATACATTTTTGAAATAAAATAAAATTGATAAACTAAATTTTATTGAATTATTAAATAATTGGCCGGTTGCAAGCTTTTTTTGTACTGACGGAATTTACTGACGGAATTTTTTTCTTCAAGATTTTTTGATTATTGAAATGTTCTTTTTGGCTAACAAATGACTTCTTCAACTCCATACTGAAGACTCCGTAAAATTTGTATATGTTTCGGTACTAATAAATGTCTCTATTTCAGCGTTCTCGTTTGGAAAAGTTCCTATCGCTTCAATTGCCCGATAATCCGTTCTTAGGTATGTCCAACAAATGTTTTCCAAATCCCAATTTACATTAAATTGCATATACCGTGTCTAATTGACTTTATTTTCTAGCCGTTGTTGCGCCGCCAGCAGCACACAGTCCCTTCACGCCAGCCAAACGTCATGAGTCATTCTTTGTTAATGTGACTGCATTGCGAACGCCAAATTTCAACGTGGTTTCGGATGAATTGTCAAAACATTGGTTGGTACGAATGCCACCAGCTCCATTGACACCAGATATTATTGCTACAATTGACTCTTACTACCGTCAACGTTGGCAAACACTGTTAGCTGTCGATGAGTTGATTGAAAGTATGATTAACCAGTTGAGACGATTGAATTTGTACGACAATACTTACATTGTATTTACATCGGATGTAAGTATTATTTGGTTTTAGCTCAGACAATTTCTTATAAAGATTGAATAATTTTTTTTGTCTCTAGAATGGCTATCATTTGGGTCAGTTCGCCATGCCGTTTGATAAAGTAAATATTTTTAAAAAAATTTGGAGAATGTAACCTATAGCTGTATTTAATTTATTTTTAAAGCGACAACCATATGAAACCGATATTCGTGTACCGTTCATTGTGACAGGTCCAGGGATCAAGTCTAAACATGTTGTTGAGCATCCGATTTCATTGATCGATTTGGCACCAACTATTTTAGATTGGGCCGGCATAGGGACACCAGACGATATCGATGGAGAATCATTTGCTACGGTAGTCAATTCGGATAGCAATGCCATTGATCAAGTGGACACAACCAGTGAGATGAGTGACTATGAGCCAAGTAGCACAGTTGAATCACCAAAATTTGAAAGACAACTTTTGATTGAGTACTGGGGTGAAGGGTCGACAGATACTTGGAACAAACTTTGCCCATGGAACCGACGAGATCGGTTGAATGTAAGTGACATGTGATTTTTTGAATATTATCCGGTTAGACACGGGGGAGGGGCAAGTGGAGATCGACATTCAGTATTAATTAATTCAGATGGGGTGACGTGATGATAAAGAAAGAGAATGAACTTAAGAAGAAGGCAGGCACAGGTGGAGACAGAGACAGAGAGGGACAGAGACAGACAGAGAAGAAGAAAAAAACAATGAAATATTGACAGTAAAAAAATATTCTTTATTTTTTTGGCACGAATTGAAATTTTTACAATTTTGGCTGTGATATTTAAATGCAAATTAAAATGTCAACGTTTAGTATTAATATGACGCACCAAATAATTACTTCCACCAAATTCCTTGGTATTCTCCGCCTTAACTGCGTTTCATCTTCAATTTGTCTACAATTTGTGCGATGTCTTGTGGTCCGGTTCGGCAACATCCACCAATCATTGTTGCGCCAATTTTTAGCCATTCATCAATAAAATCGATCAACGATCGTTTGTTGACTTCACATTGCCAAGTTTTTGTAATTGGATCGTATTTTTCACCCGAATTTGGATACACCAACAATGGTTTATTGGTTAAATGCTTGAGTGTTGTCAATGCACCACTCACTTTTTCCAATGCAATGCAATTCACGCCAACACCCACCACTTGTCCCTGTGCGTTCACCATATCGGCCACTTTTGATAACGGTGTGCCATCGCATAAATGTTCCGAGTCCCGCAAACTAAATGAAAAATATGCGGTCATCGTTGGAAATTCGGTCAATAGTAATAGTTGTGATTCAATTTCCGAAACCGATGGAATCGTTTCAAAGCATAAAAAATCCACACCCGCATCAACCAATGCTTGTACGCGCGGTCGATGGAATGCAGCATATTCGTTGTGTGTCAACTGATAATCGCCACGGTATTCCGAACCATCAGCCAACAATGTGGCATATGGTCCAACACTACCGGCCACCAACAACGTTTTCGGCTGATCGATTTCATTCAAATAATCGGTACGCGCTTTTTTCGCCAATGTTACACTCTTTGCAATCAGTGCCAAAGCCTGTGCTTCTTCAATTCCACGGCGGGCAAATCCAGCCACGGACGCTTGATAACTGGATGTTATCACAAAATCGGCACCAACACGATAGTAATCCAAATGCACTTGATAAATCAAGTCCGGATTCTCGACAAGCACCTTTGCCGACCATAATTTATCGTTCAATTTACAGCCACGCACTTCCAATTCCGTACCCATCGCACCATCGATTATTATCAAACCATTTTTGGCCAGCAAATCTATTAGAGGACTGGTTTGCATTTTTGATGACATATTTTTTTTCGGTACAATTTTTAGTTTTTTTTTGTCAAAACAATCAAAAGTCAATCCAAATCTCAGTAGAAAATCATACGATAAAATGAAAAGACTGAAAATCTCACGTTATTATATAATTCCAATGGTAGAATTCGGATTGTAAGTAACTTTCACAAAATCACAAAAAAGCTCCTTATTGGCATGCACAAATCAAATCTATTGCAGAGAAAGTGATTCCCGTTCTTTTTAATTATAATATTTGACACACCTATTAAATGACGTTTTAATTTAGAGCGATAAAGTTGCATACTGTCAACCTCTGTACAATTAACCAACACATATGCAGTATCTGTCAAAAATTGATGAAACAATATTTAAAAACAAAAAAATTCTTTCAGGAATGTACACTCGATGCTGGTTGTCACTGTCAAGACTCTTGGAACAATACCTATGGATGTGTCAGGCACATTGCCCATGATTTGGATAAAATTTACTGCGAATTCATCGATAGAGAGGTATATTATTTTTACTGTTACGGCACTATTGGTGAAAGAAAATTCAGTGACATGATGACCAGACATAAATACCAAATGAAATACCGTATTTTAAATACGGTACTTGGAAAGTTTGGGAATTTTAATTTTTTTTCTTAATTTTTTTTATCATTTTTGCATTTTTCAACGTTTTTTATATTTTCGTGCCTTTTCAATTTTTCAATGCATATTTTTTATTGCTCAATTTTTTTCAATTTTTCTGCTCAATTTCTCTTTCCATATTTTTTTTTTGGATTTTTTTAAAAATAATTTTTAACGAAAAAAATATTTTATAAAATTTTGGTGAAAAATGTGCATTAATCCTAAGCGTTTGTGTATATTTTCAGGGTTTTGTCGAAGCATATGATTTGTTTGCTGATCCATTCCAATTGATCAACCTTGGATTCGATATGTTACCATCAGAGCGGTCAACATACAGTCTTCATTTGGACAAACTAAAACAATGCGAGGGAAAATCGTGTCAAATATTTTGAATATTAAATAATAATCCACGATCGATCCTATTGAACGTTACTTCTTCTCCTTTTTTAATATTTTAAATAATTTCAAGTCGGTTAGCATGTTGATATGATTATATCCCGTTCAAAATTGAATAAGAGTCGTTATTTCAACAATTTTTTTCCTCCGCACAATATATCCCCTTAATAATATTTTAAAAGCAGACAAATAAGGGAAATTGTCAAATGAGAACCAAACCATATACCGTGTATTGCTCAAAAATATCGTAATTTACCATTGCAATCATTTGAAAGCATATTTTCGATTTTGAGCAATGATTATTACTGTTAAGGAAACACACAATAAAAGTTCAAAAATTTAAATCACCACAAAGCCACAGCAAATCAATTCATTTCACTCTTTCCAACAAGAGATCTACTACTCCGTTCATGTTTGTCTATATTCCAGTTTCGAAATTGTCAAATGTCAAAGCACGACATGACAGCTGTCAGTTGTGTATCAACATAAAAAAGCAGCATGCTGTCGTGACGAAAACAAACGCCTGCTTAGTTTTGTTAATACATATTTCGTTTCTCTCTCTTTCTCATCGTTTTTGTTTTCTCAATGATTGAATTGTATTTGAGTGTTGATATATTTGGCCGAATTGCCGATGAGTCATTTCATCCATACCAAATTATTTTGTGTTATTAAAGGAAAATGTCACAAAAACGTGAAGAATATTGTGATCCGGATTATAGTCAATTTCAGCCGGTTCGCTCCCAAGTGGAAAATGTGGCAAAGAAAAGCCCCGATCCAAAGTCAGATGGAAAAGCAAAGAGCACAGAAACACGAATTGAGGCAATTCGTCGCATTGTCGATCGAGAATTCAAGAACGAACTCACTAGCAAAGAGCATGAATTGGAAGAAATAAATAAGAGACTTGAAGAGTCGAAAAAATTACTGGCCAAAGTGCGGTATGCGGTTGTTTATCATTATTATAATCAGAAGAATTTGATTTGTTCGGCGGAAGAAGTGGCAGCTGTTGAAAAAAGTCAGCAGGAATGCATGACGAGTTATCCACCACCTGGTGATAAACCACAAATGGCCATTCATCCATCACTTAAAAAATTATTGGGAAAACGACCGATTGATTATAATGAAATTCTTAAAACACGGCCGGCACGCAGGGCCGCTAAAAATGCAACGGAACAATTTCAAAAAATGGTCAAAAAACCCACAGACACCAAAATTAAGATGAGAGATCTCGCGGGTAATGTTACAACGGAATCATGTCATGATGCTGAAAGCGTAAGTCATCAAACCTTTTTTTTTTTGACAATTCCCAACACATTCTCATGTTTTCAGGGATTACCATCGGATTTTCGATTATTTTCCAAAAAATTGGAAGTTTACACTAGAAAATTCGGACTTTCCTCAATTAATTTTGATTTTTTTTCTATTAGAAAAAACCACGGTATGTCGCACCAACTACATCGAATACAACAATACCCCAAGTAAACTCTGCTCGGGGACGGAACAACTATCGTCATATACTTGTCGTTGGTGAGTTTTTCTATTGGTATTTCAACCAATTTTCTATTAAATTATTTTATTTAACAATTTTTCTATTCTGAAGGCAATGTGTCCAAGTATATTGGAGACGAAGAGGCTGAATTGGCTACAAATGTGACGCACAAGTGGTTGATTTATGTGTCAACAAAAAGTGCAGTACCGGTTGAGCAAATTGTGAGTCGAGCTCGATTTTTTCTACACGAGTCATACAAACCGAATGACATCATTGAAGTCGGGTAAGAGATTTTCTTCACTAAATTACATTTGAATCAATAGTACCTTTCGATGTTAACGAAAATTATTTTGAAAAAATGACTCTAAAAAATATCTTCCGGCTTTGCTTTACTCATTCAATATTTCTACGTGCATGAACAATTTCAAATTGTTTCTATTTGTATTTTCTTCTACAAATTATCAATTTGCCCAATGGCATAATTTGAACTTTTGATCATTTTTTGATTACTTTTTGATAATATTTAAGACTCACACATTTTTTTGGTCCTACCATTGGAAATTTTACGGGAAAACCACGAAAAAAATCAAATGATGGCATCGAACATTTTTGATCTCGCAACTGATGCATTTGAAATAAATTAATTGATAAATTTTTTTTTCGTCGACAAAGTACTTCAGTCTATAAATCGTGTCGATTGGTTAATATCAGTTGTTGCCACCGTTCCTAATTGACTAAGACACTTGTTCTTCAGTTTATGCCATGCTTGATTTTATGAATATTACGAGATACATTGAATCAAACATTGATACATTGAAATAATTTATCTGTCTGAGATCATCGAGGTACTATGGCGAAGAAAATTAGAATGTTATTATTATTGTTAAAAAAAACAGTCATCAAATTATCGGTTAGAGGTGACAAAAATATGTTAAAAAGCCCACATATGAGTCATATGACATGACATGTTCTGTCATGTGTTCTGTATAAATTTTTAATTTAATAAAAATCCATTTTTCCAGTGCGCTGCCTTTTCAAATATCAAAACGAGGTTGGGGGGTGAGTATTCCATTACTCTGCAATTCTGATCCATTCCATTACACGTTGATTAATTTCCATTAATTCCATTTTTTCTGATTATCCCTAGGAGTTTCCTGTACGTGTTCAACTGTACTTTCATCCGCATTTAATGCAAAAACCATTGCAAATTTTCCACACATTAATATTGGATAAAAAACACACTGGAATGCAGACAATGGGTTAGTTATACTTTTAATTTTAATTTCTATTTTGTGCTTCAAACAGCATGTAATAAATATCTCTAACCCACTAGGTGCTGAGACAATTGTTGAGGTATGGTTAAATATTCCAAATACAGTAACTGATGAAGCGCAACCATCGACAAGCTATGATTCATCCTCAAAGCAAAGTAACGTCACAAATGACAGTAGTTCAGTGAAGGTGGCACCACCACGGCATAATTCTCCCATTGAACCATCTAAAAGTAATGTGACACCATGTAATTCTTCCAAACAATCTCCTTACAATTCATTACAATCTCTACCGAGTACGTCAGCTCAGGCGATGGCACGACCGGTGTTGCCAAAATTGGTACAACCCGAACCGGTAATAAAACAAGAGGTCATTACTAAAGAAGAGCCAATGGAAATTGTTGAGAATCAGAAAAATGGTCAGAAACCACCTCAACTAACCCCAATAATAAAAATAAAAACTGAACAACCGTCACTGCCTCTTGAACTAGCACCATCCGTTCCTCTAATCAGAATCTGTGATCAAAATAAATTAAAAACAAATCCACCGCAAAATATTGCGACCATGGTTAAACCGAATACGAAGAAGACCTACATGAAATGCGTTGGAAAAGATGGTAAAGTCTCCTTGATGGAGCTGGTACAAGATGAAAAGAATCCGAAATTATTCAAAATGGTGCTACCGCACGGTGTTCAAGCCAACAACTTCAAGATGGTACCACAAGGTCGAGTCGGTACGCCGGTCGTGCTTCCGTCAAATTCGATAAGACCAATTAATGTCATTGGTCAGTCTCCAAAGGTTGGTACACCATTGATTCGAACATTGAGTGCACCAAATAGTTTAGCAAATATTTCAATAAATTCTCCGGCAAAATTAGTTCCAACTATAGTAAATCCCAATCAAATGGTAAATCGTCGAATATCGATCGGTAATATTACGAGCCCATTGAAAACAATGCCAAAATTAGTTGCGATCAATTCACCGCGTCCTTCAACTAGCCGATTCATTCCGTCACCGAAAATTAACGTCGTTCCCACACAAAATATTACTTCTATTCCGACTTCGTCGCCGAATAAGACATCGACCACTAGTCTTATTCATAAAAACAACAAAGTGTTGATTTTGGATACGAATCGAATGTCAAAAACACAACAACAATCACTATTGAAGCCTCAAGTTAGCTTACTGAAACCGCGACCCATGCCAATGAATTCGGCCCTGAAGAAAATCACCGTCAGCAATATAAGCGGACTTGAGAATAAAAATATCAACGTTTTCCTCCCGGCTGACATGAAATTTGACATCAATGCTCAAACAAAGTCACAAGCAGAACGGCAACGGTATGGAGCCGAACTGGAGCAACGGTTTATAGCACGTAAATCGTTCACAAATATGACCGATGCCATTGGATGGCTTTTGAAGGAGATTCAATTGATATCACCATTAGCCGCACAATCTGAGTTTAGGGAAGCGTTTCCATTCACGGTGAAGAGCACTGCTGATTTTCACAGTCTCCTAATTGCAAAGCAGAGGAGTTTTGAGGTGAGTCGATACATTTTTTTTTTTATTTAACTGAGTCAAATAAACTGACCTTTTGGAATTTTCTCCAATTTTCCTGTATATTCTTTGATTTCAGTGGTTACGTGCCAAACACATAAGTCGTTTAGTCCAAAAACACGATTCATTAAGAAATTTCAAAAAATGGTGTACTAAAGACATCGTGTTATTTGGCCGTTGGTTTGGATACACCCCGCCGTCAGTGTTTAATTTTCAAAAAGCGTCCATTAAAAAGGAAAACGATCAAAATGTCCGTGAAATCGTTAAAACTGAGTTGATTCGAGAGCAATTACAAAATGACACCATCAGTTTCAACAAGAAATTAACCAAATGGATCGAAGAAGTAGAAGAAACGTCTAAAAATGTAAAAGAGTCAATTGATGAACAAATCATTATCGTGGACGACGAGAATGAAGATCAACCCCAAAAGGAGTCTAGCCCATTAAAAGCCGACGAAAATTTCATGCATTTACCGCTTCAGTGTGGACACGATGAATTGATGTGGATCAATGAAGAATTTCGAAAAATGCAAATTCGAGTCGGCCAAGAGGAAATTGTCGAAGGTAGAACCAAAAAAAAAATTTTTTTTTTAAATTTCGTAACACATTTTTATTGTATTTCAGGTGTTTTACATCGAAGTGCTGAACTTGTCTTCACAATTGCACTGAGGTCGTTCCTTGAGGATTTACTTCGAAAATGTAGCGGCAATAAACAGCGTACAGTAAATTCTGAAAGGTAATTGACTAATAAAAGGGTCCAATTCATTAAAAGAAAATCTATTAATTCGTGTTTGAATTTTATTCTTTTTCAGTTCCTACATAGAGATAAACAACGATGATGTATTGCGCACGATATCATCAACGCGATATCAGCATTTTGATTTTTTAACAAACAAACATTTTGGCATCGAAAAATCCAATCCTAGCAAATAATCACTGTGTCATCATTTTTATTGATATTTATTGTAACGGAACAAATTTTGATACAAACAAACATCCGCATGATTTTTTTTGTATTAACATTGATATTTGAACTCACGTTTTTTAGAAGTTGATCGATATTTTTAAATGAAGTATTTTGGAATAAAATTTATAGTCATTTTTGAAAAGAAGCATCGTATATTATTAGCACCAGATTTTCCATTCGGAACTATTAATTTGCATTACCTTGAATATCATCGGGCATTAATCATTTGTACACGGTTACTGTCAAACATTTATTTAAAATTTATTTGGCGAAAGAAATTAAAGAACAAATTTGAATAAAAAGTATACATAGAGACAGACTATTAACTGTTACTGCTTTTATGAAAATCCTATACCAATTGACAACGTATGAACTAGAATGATACCATGAATATTATAGAGTATATGTGTTGGTTTATATCTTCTTCTCTCGTCTCCCTCTCTATGTCTCTATATATCTCTCCCTCTTCAACCTTCTATTTTTCTTTTTCTTCTTCTTCTTCTTCTCTTCTCTCTCTCTCTCTCTCTCTCTCTGTGTGTGTGTGTGTGTGTGTGTGAGTGAGTGCGTCTCTTTGTTTCATGAGACATATACGCGTTTACAGATAAATTTCTGAACAAAAATAGGAACAGAATAAGCAATCTGCTCCACGAACTTCTGAAAGAAAATGACAAAGAAATATTTTGCAAATTTTTTGCAACATTTGCAACAACAACATTTTTGTGTAAATAATGTATGCAAAATATTTACAAAATGTGCACAAATATTGATCATATTTGTTTGCATATTCTTATTTATAGAATATTTACACAAAATGGTTCTATTGGGACGTAATTATTTGGACAACACATTTGACCAAATAAAATACAACATTTCGAGTGAGAGTTATTTTTAATGATATTGCAACCAATTGTGATAGCTACTTGAATTTAAAATAATGTTCATTTGTTTGATAAAAGTTCAGCCGTGTTGTCAGTTGTCTTGCGGGTAAATCAGTCTAATGCAAACACATTTGTTTTCTATGTGGGTTGTTCAAGCTTCGAAAGCATGCATTTTCGTTGTTTCCATCATTTGTTTTATTACGGTATTATTTATTCCATCGTATACTTCTAGTGAAAATCAAATTGTATAAATTGAAGGAATTGAGAGACACGCTCTTTATTTGGATCGAGTTTGATCAACAATAATTTTCGTCGTATAAATTCAATGAAATTTGAAAAAAGACAAAAAAAATTTTTGTTCATTGAATTTGCATGGAAAATGTACGTCGGGCCTCAGGGGCCCCACTTGAGACTTGACTGATAACGTTAGGATTTTGACCTGCCCGGTTAAGGGTTAAGAAGCTTTATTTTAATTTGCAATTGAACACTTTTTACTCATATTATCAGGTGTTGAATCGTCTTGTATAGTCGGTATTCTCGATGTTATGACGACCGATTTACCAGCCGCTGTTATCAATGAGCGCTAATATCGTAGATTTTTCTTTATCGATTCCACCAATACGACATCTACTAAAAAACTCGCCGATTTCTGTTACTAGTGGTGTTTTAATACAGCTGGTGTAAAAGTACAAAGGAACACACAGACTCCGATTCTGTGTATGCGTATGTATTACAAATTCTGCACTCAGTCGTCAATCGTAGCTGCTTGTGCAAAATTTACAATACATACGCATACACAGGATCGGAGTCTGTGTGTTCTTTTGTATTAGTTCATCTGTAATACAGCCATAGCCGTATAGTTCGTTTGAGCTGTGTCAAAGCAACAGTAGTAACAAAATTCGGTATCTTTTTTAACAGATGTCGTATTCGTAGATCCGATAAAATTAATTTGTATGGGGAATATACGATACTATTTCCCATCGGCTGTTATTGCACGATCTGTATGCTTACATTTTTTCGAAAACGAAGCGTATCACGGTTTCAGGTATTTCCAAATTCTTAATACAACCGAAACTGGCATTAACCTATCTGGGACAGGGCAAAGTTAGTCAAATACTGTTCAATACAATTTCAAGTTAATTATATTTTAAAAAAGGGAAAATGAATTGGTGTTTTAAAAAAATTGTGAAATAAAGTTTGGCCCCGTTTTATTCATTCATTCGTGTTTCCAAAAGTTTGTAATATATTTGAAATAATTTTTATATCATTAATTGCGTACGACCCCATGACCATATTGTCGATTTTTGGTACCACCAATACTACGTTGAGAAAGCTCATTTTCACACGTTGTACCGGCGATTAATTCATTAACCCGTCCATTTAAAATCCTAAAGTTAAATTCGTCAGGATTTAATCTATTTTCTAAGAAAAGGTGAAGACAGTCTGATAAAACCCATAGATTTCCATTTCGATCAACTTTCAAATCATTTGGATATGACAAAGAGTCGGAATCCATATCAACAATTCCTTGCGTATTCCAATTATATGGTTTATCTACATTCCAACAATAAATGGCGTCCTTTTGTAATTGAGTGTAAAACAAAACATTCGATTTTTCGTCTAAAAATTCAGCTGATGCTTGTCCATTGGGCCCTCGGTCGCCGACATATGTATAATCATGAAAAGATTCGACACTTAACGCGCGCATCTTATTTTGTAAAATAGTATTCGGCACCGAAAATTCTCGTGAACTTGATATTGCGTGAAAATAAACGGTTCGAACACTGAAAATGACGAGGAGAATCAATTATAATCTGCGTTGGAATTGATGAACATATTTTGTGATACAAACCCCATTTTGTTTGATTTGCCCAAAGCCATGTCGAATACACCGGTACGTGCTTGATAATTCACACCTCCAATATTATAGTCTGTATACAATGGATCAAAATGGAAATAATCATGGTGCACATGCCAAGATTCATCGTTTTTATATGAATAAACAACAACACTATACGTGTGCATATCTGGTACGTAGGCAAACGCATTGTCACAATCATTTTTCGGAATATCTACAATCTGTTGAAATGTGGTAAAAACACAATTTTATTATTTCATTCACGCATCAACATAACGCAAGCAAGCAAAGTAGTCTGCTTACTCTGGTCTGCTTCAATAAATAAGTAAATAAAATTTGACTTTGATTTTAATAGTGACCTATTCATACTTTACCACATTTATGAAGTAATTATCATCTTTTAAATAAGATCTTGGGAATGGGTATCGCCTTAGCAATACATCGGTGTTCAGGTCGAAGATGTATAGTGTTGGAAATTTACTTCGATTTTTTATGTATTCAGTAAATCCAGCGTCTATTACCTAATAGAGAAGAAATGAAAAGATAAGAGAATGGATTGTAATTCTCCAATAATGGAAAAAGGAGTCTATTGCCCACCCATAGACGATCACATTCATCGACTCGAACTCGGATGGCTGAAAGTATTGGCAAATACTCTTCAAGAGTGCCATCTGGATTGATGTCAATGGTATTAAATTCCCAGTTCGGGTATGGTATAAGCATTGGGCTTTGTTCTTTCACTTGAAATATTCACATAATTTAAGGTCGAAGCGACGCCTGGCTTAAATCTAATAAAAAATAAATCAAATAATCGATAATCAGTCTTAAATGGTAAATTTGCTAAAGAAATTTGGAATTTTCACAATTATTTATAGATTTTTTATAATAAAACAAAATACCTCGGAACAGTGATAAATAGTTTATCTTTCCACACATCTAATCCCAGGGGCAGATTGTTTTCAGGTATGTATTGTTCGCTGCGCATTGCTTCTTCTGCAGCAAATGACGTTGGCCAATTGTATTCGATACTTTTCCAACTGAATTTTGCTTCTAATTTAGCTGCAGTGGGTGTGTACATTATACGTAGAGCCACTAATATAATCGCCAATTGTAAACTCTTCATTTTTCGTATTAGTCAATCTTTTAAATTCAATTTAATCAAACGGATAATTAATTAATAAAAAAAACACACATCACCTTGAATACTCAATTTAAGATTATTCTACAATCTCTTCAACACAAAACTATAAATTAACAATTAATATTACAATTTATCTGAAGACAGTCTTTTGCAATATCTTACCAGTTGTTAGAGTCAGGGCTGAAGTGCGAATGATCACACGTTTCTTCCACATATATGCTAAATTAAGCATGCTAAACGATATGCTGTTCATCTATGATGTGTGTTTCTATGGGACGTGAAATTCAAGTTTTTCAATAGATTTCAAATACTCATTAGCATATTTGGCGGTTAACATAAAGTTTTAACATGAGTGCTTTGATTTTTTAAAACTTTATTCAAAGCTAAATTTCCGCATCTAAATTAATCTTCTTTTTACTTCATTTCGTTGAGTTATGTAGAGATAAGCAAAATGCACAATCATTTTTGAAATGAGTTTGAGAGATAAGTTGCAGCTATATATAATTGTTTGCCAACATTTTTACTTTTAGTAAGAGATACGGTTTTTATAAGCAATCACTTATTAACTTAAGAGAAATGCGTAGTAGCGCTGCACGATTACCCTCGCTCCATATTTCCATCATTTAGCCATAAAGTCATATCCAATATTGTAATTGAAGCGAGGGTGTTCTAGGAGCATTAATACTTATTCCATGGAAAGCAATACTATTTGGTAGAAATTAATAACAATTAAAAAAAAAAGATTAAAATTAAGCACTCTCTCTCTTCTATTATAAATTTTAAATTTTTAAACTGTTTCCATATATTCGCCACAATACATTTTGTAATTGGCCATTAGGCTGTTAAATGTACAATATGACCCGTTTTATAAATAAAGAAAGAAATAAAGAAAGAAACTTTATTGATATTCTTAAAAGTTATATTACAATGCCTTCTTTTAAACTAGTGTAAAAATACTTTACCCTTACACAGTAGGTGTGTGTGAATTGACATTTAATTTGATAGTAAGCATATTCATTCAGTATAAATCCTAAAATTAACATTTTCGGTTATGTTCATTCAATCAGAATCAAACGACTTCAATTCCATTGATTCTATATCCACAGTACATATCTATCTGAATAACATACTCTCTTCTCGATATATTCAATAGATATGGCCGTTTTGTTTAATTGTTCAGCAATGAAGAGAGAAGCAGAACATGTTGGTGCATTTTCTGGCATTTGTGAATTTTCTTCAAGAATACACGATTTCATTGTTGCCATAAATTTCTTTTTTTGCGATTTATACTTTTTCGCATTCGACTCTACATATTCATCATTTAAATCGACAAAATGCTGTGCAACATCAGTTTCCAAAAGCTGAGAAATTTCCTGCTCAAGATTATTAAATAATAGACGTGATTCGGGCGCGGAATTCCAACATAACTTCATAATTTCGTATTCAAAATATGTAATTCATAGTCGTCCATAATACTCACATGATAAAAACCATTTGTAACTTACATAGATTGTGTGGCATATTGTGTATCATTCTTACGCAGATGATAAGTATCTTAGCTGTGTGTACGGCTACTAAGATGTTCGTTTGAACAAAATAAATCTATGAACAGCAAAGAATGCTGTTGCACTCGTTCACACAGAATTTGCATACTATCTCCGCCGAACATCAGTTATATGGGTTGCACAGTATTTCTAATCTCGTTCTAATCATTTCTCTTCATCATTTTCATTTATTTACATTTTTTATTATGAAATATTCGTTCACCTTTTAAATTTAAATACACAAATTAAGTCATAATATCATTATTAAAAAATAAAATTATCATATTATTAAGTCATTTTGATTATAAATTCTACAAATAAATTTCTTCAAAATTTACGGAACATCTTGTTTCAATAAATTTTGAGCTGAATTTAAG
>NW_022199931.1:0-62766 GCF_009176525.2 Contarinia nasturtii | reverse complement strand
AAATTTACGGAACATCTTGTTTCAATAAATTTTGAGCTGAATTTAAGCGTCTAAATCTAAAAGCGTGACATATGAATATTATCATACAAACTATCATTAAACAAAAATATAAAAGAAATTCATGCACTTGTGATTCAAACAGCTTCAATTCGGTTATGACCACAATAACTGCATTACCAATTGCAACGGTTAGAAGCCAAAACGACTGTACCACGGACTTCATACTCTTCGGAGCTTGTTCATAGGCAAAAGTCAATCCTGTTACATAGAACATTACTTCGCTCATGCCTGGCAATTGAAGGAAAAATTAAAATAAATGATTTAAAAACAATTACATTTTTCAGAAAAATTTGTTTAAAAAATATTCCGATATTTTTTTCGAATGAAATATTGTTTGAAGTACATTTAAAAAAAATTGTAAAAAATAATGTTTAAAAAATTGAAAAAATAAAACATAGTCAACTCTATTTAAAATGATATTTGTCCAAAACAAAAATTTCGAATAAAAAAAGCATTAATTACCTAAAATAATATATTGTGGTATTTGCCATAGAATGGACAATGAATTCGGTGCACATGATTCAATTCTGAATTCAACGATGGCTGATATCAAAATTGCCATCGCGACTGATAAACCACCGGCTGTGATTTTTTGTAACGATGTTTTGAAATTGATTTTATACAAAAGTGGATAGAAACAGTAGTCGAACAATGGAATACAAATGATCAACAGTATGGGATTAAGAAAGAGC
Organism: Contarinia nasturtii; assembly: GCF_009176525.2. Lineage (NCBI taxonomy): Eukaryota > Metazoa > Arthropoda > Insecta > Diptera > Cecidomyiidae > Contarinia > Contarinia nasturtii. Next base: position 62,014 of record NW_022199931.1, on the reverse strand, counting down.
ATTTGATCCGGTAAAATGTGATAAAATCCAAGATCACCGTTCATTTTCATTGCTTGAACGATCCAACGTGAGTACTGCTGTTCAGCTATTAAATAGAAAATAATTTAGAAAAAGTTCCAATTTTTGTTTAAAAAATCCCATATATTACCTAATGCCCAGTACATCGACAATGGCAGAAATAACAGCAAAATATTCAGCAAGCATTTTGTGTCATCCACCAATTGTTGTCCATATTTCTCAATCGAATAATCTAAAAAGTGCACTGAACCATGTACTTTTCCATTGCGTCGCTTGTTTGTAATTGCATTCTGCAATCAATTCAAATATGTATGATTTTACGGAAAATAAATAATAAATTTCATGAAAACTCACCACAGTACATTTGATGACTTGAACCAGCATATTTCCAGACGGCGGATTCATCGTGTATGAAGATTTTCCAGCCACAAATAAAACTAGAGCAATTTTTTGGAGAGAGTAACATTAAGACATATATAACATTTTATGATAAATTCATACGTCATACCGACAGCAATTGTGGTTAGAATAACCGGTACGCCGAACGCAAGTGAATAACATTCATTGTCACCGAAGCAATGCGTCTCCGATCGAATGATTGGTGTCATCGTCGTTGTGGCAAGAGCACCGATATTAACACAAAAATATAATAGTGAGTAGGTCTTTTCCATTTGTGCGGCTTGTTCCGGTAACTTAAATTGATCACCGGCAAATGCGGCTACATTTGGCTTTATTCCACCATAGCCTGTAGCCATCAAGGCTAAGCCAAGATATAGTAGTAGTTTGGTTGGTATGTCTTCGTGTGGAATGGCCGATATGGCAATGCAAACGTTGCCCATCAAATTGATTATTGACAAATACAATGTTGCCTTGAATTTTCCCAACCAAGAGTCAGACAGAATGGCACCAAACACACACATGATGTATACCTATTGGAAGTAAAATATACCATTGGTGTCTTCTATGGTTTCTCATAAAAATTTGGAAAATGGAAAAATCTCTCTAGTTCTATCATGAATGGTTAACATTCTTCACCAATAAACAACAGTCACTCATTTCTTTAGAAAGTGAAAGTAATGGTGTCAAACTAACCGAACAAGCGTTCTTGGCAAAAAAAATATACGTCGCAAATAGATTTTTCAATCATAAAACCAATGTTAACATACCACCATTGTGAAGATATGATATTGTACGGTAACAAAATCTTCGTCCATATCTAACTTCCTTGTCATGTAAAGAACCAAAATTGCTACAAACAAAGTGGAATATCATAAATAATTATAGATAACTTGATGTGTGGAAAAATACTTGTTTGTTTAATGAACTCACTCTTAACGCCAAGATAATTGAACCGGTTTCCGAATTCATTCAATATGATGCTTAACACTCGTCTCGGATATGGTAATTCTGGTTGTTGTTTTTTGCCCGTATCCATCAATAGCATCGAATCTACATCGTGTTGAATTCCACCATCGTCGTCCAAGTTTTTGGCATACGGCATTTTGAACACCTCATCGGTATTCACGGCAATATAACGACGTTCTGAAATTTTTTTGGCATCAACATTTTTTGGTCTGACATTTTTTTGCTTCACTACTATTCTATTCCATTGTGCAAAAATAATAACAATTTGCGACTATTCAACAACGACTGTACTGCTGAACAACGACTGAAGTGAATGTGAATTGAACTATACACGGCTAAATTGATTGTTTACACAGTGCGCGTTTGCATTGACGTCTGTCAAACTGTCTGAATTTAAATAAATGACCACTTGCCGTCCGTTAGTCATAGTACATAAAACATACCAAAATATTGTAAATAGTCGATGTTATTATTTTTTCACATTTTAAAAAATTCCGTTCATTTGATAAATGAAGTTAAAATAAAATCATGTTTGAAAAATGACGGTTGCTATGTCAAATGAAGGGTCTTTTTTTCGCTCAAAAATATCCGTAGAACAACTTCAGAGAATTCTTACCATTCATCACTTCTGACTGTTTTGATTCCATTTCGAACTGTTCAACTGTTTCCACTAATCACTTCAAATCGCATCGACTGTCACATTGACGGTGCAGAGAAACTAAAAATTAATCTAATTTTATTACATATTTGAGTATCGTTGATTAATAGGAAGTGCCACTTCAATAGTTTACCATTTACAATCGATAAGATAAATTTGTATGGTTGCAATGACTTTGTAGAATGTACTTTAAACTAAATCAATAAAAGTTCGTCAGAGGTAGCTCTTTAGTTCACTGATTTTGCCTAGCGAATGATCGAAGATCACATATACTAATTGTAAAAATCCCCAAAAAATCAAAATATTTTGGTGAATGTCTTCCAAAAAAAAATCCGAGAAATAGGTCGTGATTCATCCGAATCACTCAAAAATTGAAAACAAACTGAAACAACAACATGTTTTTGTTTTTTGACAGCATAAGAAATGTTTATGTGTAAAATCGACACGTGTGCTCATGTTTCAGTGTGTATGTGGTATTTCGGAATGTTTACACTTTCTAGTTTCTTCTTGACCTTTCGCAGATAAATATTCATGAATTATTACGAACAGCGTTAGAAAAAAAAAATCATAACAGACATTCACACTTCGATTTTATGGCAGAAGCAAATTTTTTGTCTCAATAGGACAATGAAAATAGTGCACGGTTTGCATTTAGATACAATGTTGTGATAAGAGAATATAGTCACGATTTGGTTTATCTAGAGATAAGACACACAGATGTTACTATCTTATTTCACATATAAAGAGTCTTACGGGAGTAAGACGAACTTTTCCGCACGGTGGTAGTTGCGTATTTTATTAAGAAAGTTCAAAATAATATTTGTTCGATTTTTCAAGCCTTTCAAGTGGCGTAAAGTTCGAGACCAAAAAATATGTTTCAACTTTAGCAACGAAATATTCTTTAATTTAATAGCAGAAGTACTCGAGAAAAGATTTTTCACACTTTCATAATGAACTCATTTGTATGACATTTAAAAGTATTCTATTTTCTAACAAAAAGCTATAAAAATATGTCTGACGGTAATTTTGCCATAAAAATTATTTTTGAAACACTTTTCATAACTAAAGTCATAAAAAATTTGGATTTTTGTATGGGAGCCATGTCTGTATGCTACCTTAATGGCGTGAAACGTTGCATAGGTTATTTTTTTCACAGAAAATTTTGTATGGGAGGTACCACTAATTTTGATTGAAATCTCTTCAAACTTTCAGAATGTTATTTTTTTGTGTAAAAAATAGTCTGTGCAAAGTTTCACGTCCTTAATGACATACAGGCATGGCTTCCATACAAAAATTCAATTTTTTTGTGATTTTTTCAAGGAAACTGTATCAAAAGTTGATTGTATCTCAAAACTAACCTCGGATTCGGTTTTCTCGTGCCAAAAAACCCCCCAATACATATTTTTGAGTGTTTAAGTCTTTTGGACGAAAATTGGACTCTTTTTCATAGGTATCACTCCACTCTGAAAAAAATGTTGTGGGGTTATGTTCGACTTTACGTGTTGACATTTATTTACACTACAAAAATATAATACTTCAAAAAAATTTTGTGGTGAATTCTAGTACTAGAAATATTCATGAATTATAAAAACAGCATACATTTTTTTTGTAGTATAAGAATCACCACAAAAATTTTTTGAATTATTATATTCTTGTAGTGTTAATAAATGTCAACACATAAAGTTGAACATAGCCCCACAACAGTTTTTTCAGAGCAGGCATGAAATTTTTTCCATCAACCAAAGTCGCTCAAAATCTAATGATTTCTATTCCTCGGGACCCCCAATCATCCCATGAAGTCAGATTTTAAATAACTTTTCTGGGGGGTGAGATAATCGATGGACAAATTTTGCGTACGGCGGACAACGTACGACGTACGACGTGGAAGCGACCAACAACAACCATGCTCAAGACGGCCTGATTCGGGTTCTCTGACCTCAGAAACGTCAAGAAAACATGTTTTTGAGGTTTCGTAAATGTTGACCCATTGCAATACTATCCCCTTACACACTAAGTGTGTGCGGAAAAGTAATATGGTTTACTGTGAACCGTTTACATACACGAACGGAAAGCTAACATCATAATAACGTTCGATGGAATTGTTTACGTATTACACACACAGCCTACGTTACATATGTGATTTGGATATTAGAATACGCTTCAAAAGTGAAAAACAATTCTCTCATTGAACTTGACCTTTTGTTTGTAATGAAATCACTATTCAAATTATTATGTCTTTCATTAGCCGTGTAAATGAAGCGACTCAAGTTTGAATTAATCAAACGGATTTGATGATATTTGCATAAATGTTTGATTTGATGTAAAACATGATTTACCGATGGGACAGAGTATTATTATTGAAAGAAATCGCGCATTACAAATTATTAGAACCTATTTGGAACAAAACCAATTTTATGGAACCACTTTTTCCCATTTCAAAGTCACTAGAATTTGTTTCGGAACACATACAATACACAAATATTATTGGTCGAATATTTGTATAGCACACACATATAAGTAAAACATATATTTTCAACTCTTTAGGAAACCATTACAATGGAGGCTTCAATTCGTCTCCACCGGTTGACTGAAAAGGAAATTCTACGCGCAATGGAAGAATAATTGCATGAAAATGAAATTGCACCGTTTGAAACTGAAGAAGATTTACGACACGAACAATACGCATTTCAGCGTAAAAAGTTGCTACTTGAACTATCTGAATCATTGGTTTACTTAATTGCTTACTCGCAGATCTACTCGTCGCAGAACATCAGTCAGTTTTGAATCAGGTTCGCCAACATTTGAATGTTCTAGAAGTTGTTGAAGAACCATCCTCGAAGCTTCACTCAGTCGAAAAACCAAAATTTGTAGTAGTAAATGTAACAAAAACGTTTGCGGTGAGCATTCAAACTTGGCTGTTTTGTGTAAACAATGTGGAAAAAAACTGCTTCTTCAGATTCGAATTAATTTTTCTACATTTCTTTCAATATATTTTATTTGTATTTCTATTTATTCAACTTGCTTTTCGTTTTCATCGAATGAAAACCAAAAAAAATTAAAAATGCATGTTGGTTTTTTGCATTTTGGAACTATTTTCATACATTTTGTATGGAGGGCCTGAGAGGCCCATACTGTATTGATGTCTTCTTAATATTTACTGTCTGTAGGAGGGTTAAACACACAGAATTGCCACTGATTGATCTGACATCAAAGGATACAATGAATTCGTAACAATCAAAGGTAGTGATGATTCGCCAAATCAACGGAATGAAACCAAATCAGTTGGCGATAAACAACAGAATGGATCGACATCAAACGGAAAATCCAAAACACAGAAATGAAGCACAGAAATTAAGAGAGGAAATGTTACAATTCATTGTATTCTAATTCAAATGTATTGTATTTGTGTGGAACATAGAAGAATTCTATTCAAAGAAAGTAATTATGTCGAAAAGGACGAGCCCTTTCCGTTAGTTTTTCCTAATATATTTTCACAGTGAATTCCACATTTTGTGCCATCGTTTTATTTCTGTTAGTGTTATTGAAATATCCCTTCAGAGTTTCAAGAATTTCAAAATGGTTAGAACAAAAACTGAACTCCTTACAACTGTCAACAAGGGCGAAAGACAGATGAACGCAAAACAGCGACATACACGGAGAAAAACATTCCATAAATCGCTGCGCTATAATGTTCAACCCGTAATTATACCAAGTTGTTGTTGACACTTTGAAGTTTCACATTCAGTGGAACGTGAAGTTAACATATTGTCCAATTTTTGTTCCAACTGATTCATTTAGTTTATTGAGTTATCAAATATATATCCATTACGCGACTACTTCATTGTTTATCTGATTTTTATCTCACGAAAAAATCAAATCAATACATGTCGAATGTGTTTTGTGCGGCAATGGCCTCAATGGAATGGATTATCCGCCCATATGAAATCATGAGCTAAACTCAATGTTGATTCAGTTGATTGTTGCTAGTCTGGGAAGAGAGACGTTCAAATAAAAAAAAAATGTAATTTCGCTGCTACTGTACTAACCTTGAAACAATGCCATATTACAGAGTATTTTGTACTTTTTGTTCTGTTCGACTCGGCGCTATTATTGTTGGAATTATTTCATTCGTAAGACAAGCCAGGATTTCAAAAAAGACACAAAATATTGCCCAATTTTCCATTTTCAGATTGAAATAGCGATTTATACAATAATCATAAGTACAAAGGGATCCGATTTTTTCATCACAATCGCCAAATGTGCAGAGGATTACATCAGAGACAATGGTCTGGACGCAGGTTACTTGTCGTATCCCAGATATTTGGAAACAAGTTAGTGCTTTTTTCCCTTAATTTCATAAAATTTTCAACACATTCATGGTATTTTCAATCAATTCTTCTAGACAAGGACACGTTGTTCACCGTGTTTATCAGCTTTCACGGCGTCCATTTGGTTACGTGTGTAGTGGACATAATCGGAGCATTTCTAGTGAGTTCCATCCAATTTGATTGAAATTATTATTTTAAAATAATTGCCTTCGACTGATATTTTCAGCTAAATCAATGGTTGCTATTGCCATACATACTTCTGGAAATGACTCGACTATTCGTTGCGTCGGCAACCTTTTGCATATTTATGATTGTCATAAAAAAAGCAATTAATCTGGGCTACTTGATCACTTACTGGGTTTCGGGAACATTTGTAATACGTAAGTTCGTCTTTTGGCATTTTCTCCGTGAAAACTTAAAATTCATTAGCCACCCAAAAATCAAATCATGAATCGGTGCTAATCAAATGCTCTTCTTCAATTCAGTGCTTTTAGGCTATTTGTGGGCCTGTGTTTTAAGCTTATTTCAAGTGATTTTCATCGTGAAATCAGAAAAATACCGATCGGTATACGGTGATGATCCGTTGCACCCACTACAGGCGGCGAATGCGATCAAATCAATGAAAAACACCAAAGTGGAACGGGTAAAAATTTTTCCATCACCAAATTTCAAAGACACCGAGAAATTGAAGTCATTGACTAAATCAAACAATTGTGACCATCCATTTGCCATAAGCCGGTCACAACGCATACGAAATGAATACATGGAAATGCGACGCAATTATCTGAACGAAACCAGCCTTGGACATGGATAAAATGATGTCAATTTACTGGTGTTATTAAAGCGACTGGTGCTTTGTCGATGACTTTTTTCCAATTCGAGTTACGTGTTTTGGGTTTTGCTTTCACCATACACAGCTTAATGTTGTGGGTTTTTTTCAGTGCAATTAAAAAAAAACACAAATATTGAAAGCTTGCTCCTTGAACAGTGGTCGGAGTTATGAATATACTCGACACGGTGATAGTTGAACGTACGAAATACGCAGTGAGAAAAATTACTTGGATTTTTCTGATAAAAGTGAATGAATAGAATCGAATTTATACAGCAATGAAAAAAAAAATCATTTTTATTTCTGTAACACGATTTTTTCAATCATCTGATTCAATTTTTCAAAAATAATTTTACAAAAATGCGAACCTTTCTCTGAAAAAATTGTTCGTACCAAAAAAAGGATTTCTTACAGTGTATACATTGAATATGACTTGAATGCACCAAAGGACTCGATTTTGGGGCAAATTGTTCGCATTGAAAATGTTGATAAATTTATTTGATTGAATAAAATTGGGTTTTTGCATAACATTTTTGCATTTTTTTTAATTTGATTAAATAATTCATTTGTCCTAGATTTTTCCTTTAAATAATTGATTAAATTTTAGACAAATAGGAATGAGTGTACTTAGTCTGTACTTACCCTCCCAACAAAGTATCGTTTGACAAAAGTATTAGACAAATGTGTCAAACTTCTCTTCAAGCGACAGCTCAAACAAATAAATATAAACAACGTAAAGCGGTGTTAGCATAGTCTCGTACAAATCACATACTAATCCATAAAAATATTGAGTTTCGTTTGAAAAAAAAGCAAGATGTTGGCCGCAACGAATGCAAATGGAATCCCGGACAAGGCCTGGCAACCAAATTTTGTCATTTTAGAAACATCGTGAGTGAAATCATTACAAATTTCTGTTAACATAACCAAACTTTGACCAAAAACAATTCGTGTCATTTGTTTTGAAGGCAAAAACTGAAAACAAGACGAATGATTTGAATGGAAATTTAATTAATAATCGTCCCTTTTCTACAGTCAAGGAGAAATAACCATCGAATTGTATTGGAAGCACGCCCCGAATACTTGCCGTAATTTCGCTGAATTGGTACGAAGAGGCTACTACAACAACACAGTCTTCCATCGAATTATTCGAGATTTCATGATTCAAGGCGGTGACCCGAGTAAGTTACACAGATTTTTCTTCAGATCATATTCAATATCACTATTTATGAAATTGTATACTTTTAGCCGGAACGGGTCGTGGTGGTGCGTCAATTTACGGTCATACATTTGCCGATGAAATTCATCCAGATCTCAAGCACACCGGTGCCGGTATACTTTCAATGGCCAATTCCGGACCCGATACGAATGGCTCACAATTTTTCATCACACTGGCACCGACACAATGGCTCGATGGAAAACACTCAATTTTCGGACGCATCCACAGTGGAATGCAAATTGTGAAGCGCATCGGCATGGTGGAAACTGATAAAAATGATCGTCCCGTTGAAACAGTTAAAATTAATAAAGGAAAAGTCGAGAAATTTTAAACTGTCGACTGGTTTTTTTTTATGTAATTTTGACTTGAAATTTGATTAAATTGTGCATTTGATACAAAAATTGTTTTTTTCTTCTTGGTCTTTGTATTTAGAGGTTGTTCGTAAATGAGACAATTAATCGAGGCCACAGAAATAAAAATTTAAAATGAAAAAAGTGACAGCAAGACTTTGTGGAACTTTGTTTCTTCATACTTTAAATAATCCTTCCAAGAAAATTGGACTTAGTTTTATAAATAACAGTTCAAAGTACCAATTTATGATACCTTTGTATTCATCTACTGCAGTAGATATTCACATGTGAATTATACGCAAAGAGTCATAAGGAATGACAGAAGAACTACTTCTCTCTTTACATAAACGTACCACTTTAAAATCCGCCCACATCTTGTTTAATGATAACTCATTAGCCTTCCATCTTACAAATTGTAAGCAGTTTTTAGCAGTCTTGTGACCATCATTGAGAAATTCTTTTCAGTTTCAGTTGTTACAGTGAGCGAAGTAGCCTCGATTTAAAAAGGAAAATTATTAAAAATAGAAAAATTCTATTCCACTTGAATCTTCTCATTACATTTGTAATAATTATAACATTTCTTCTTGTTGTATAAAGTGGACAGATTTGATCATAAAAATTTTCATTTTCACTAGACTTCTATAAATCTTAAAAGGTAAGCGTATTTCAAAAGAATTAATTTATTCCGGACCTTGTCGTTAGATGTTCTATTCCAATTTGTCCGTTCATAAAAAAATAATCATTTCTTTATTTCTTATCTTCTTTATCAGATTGCTTTCAACTAAAATCGTTTAATAATCGTGTGTTGCTAAATAAAACTTATCAAAGCGCCTTTTAGTATGTCAACCGTTAACAAATACGTGAGTAAAGTTTACTCAAAAATTGGCGAAGAACTGTATTTGACCGATGAATTGGCCGATGTTCGCTTTGTTTTTAAGATGGCCGATGGTCAATATGAACGCATCCCGGCACATAAACTACTACTGAAAAGCGCCAGCGATGTATTCCGCACAATGTTCAATGAAACATGGAAAGAAAAGGAGTTAGTTGACATAAAAACGTTGCCAAAGTCATGTATCTTGGTGATAAATACAATGTGGCTGGCTGCTTGGACATATACGAACAATTTTTGATCAATTCACTGAGCGACGACAACCTTTTCCAGAATCATGAGCTCAGCATTTTTTTCAATCAAAACAAATTGAAGAAATATTGCGAAACTGTAATCGCTTTCGATACAAAGAACGTGTTGGCATCGGGAAATTTTATGGAGTGCGACCGTAAGGTGCTTAGTCACATTTTAAACATAGACACATTGTCATGTTCTGAAGGCGAATTGTTCGAGGCATGTATGGGATGAACAAAAAATGCAGCAAATGCAGACAATTTAACGCGGAAAGCTGTTAAACGACAACTTGGCAATTTGTTTTACGAAATTCGCTTTAAATCTATGAGTCCACTGCAGTTTGCTAATATCACTTCATTGTATGGCAGTTTATTCCAGAGTTTTGCGCAGCGCTGCTGCCATCCAGAGCATATTAAAATATCTTGCTGAGAATGCGTCGTCCGTCGCATGCGAAGGTACGTAGCAGTTTATACATCACAGCGAACAACAATACATGCATTGTTCTCTATTCAATCGTTTGAATGTTTTGAGTCACATAATCGTGAAGAGAACAATGCATTCATTCTTGTTCGCTGTGATGTATAAACTGCTACGTACGTTCGCATGCGACGGACGACGCATTCTCAGCAAGATATTTTAATATGCTGTGGATGACAGCAGCGCTGAGCAATACTCTGGTTTATTCTCATCGGACGAATACAGAGAAATAGTTCAATCGACTGCGAGGCCAGACTTTGTACCAAACGTATTCAGCAAAAAACTCAGAACTCCGTTTGAAAATCTTCAGTGGAATGAAGGGGAAGAGATTAAATGTAATCGTTTATTGTCATTAGGATATGCAAATAATCCATATTATATCAAAGGTATTGAAAATACCATATTTTCCGTTAATCAACCGATGATTTTGAGTCAAATTGAATGTAGCAAAATATTTGAATATAAGTTAAATGATTACTACAATATGAAGGAAATGTCAACTGGAATAAAAATCGTTCAAGTCAATGAATCGATATCATCAAATAAGAAGTGGTGTCATAAAGTAAACGAATGTGTTCTCTATAATGGAAAAACTTATTTCAAATCTAAAGAGCGTACATACATAAATTTGCCGAAGCCAATCCTTGTCAGACCTGGTCTTATCTATAATATTCAACTAAAACAAACACCACCATCAAGCTGTTGCACGGGCTGCTTACTAAAGTCAGAAGTTCAAATCGACCCGGACATCACTGTACAGTTTCATCAGGATCCCATTGATGGGTACTCTACTTAAAAATTGCCGTTCTAGTATTTAATAATTGTTATTGATTCTTTTTCGATTATTTTAAATTAATTTTATTATTTTCTTTTGCGATTCTCCCCTAGGTACTCTAATCGAAGAGGAACTATTTTGGGGCTTCAATTCTATCGAATTTAAGTGTGATTTTTCATATGGGAACATCGATCGAGATATCTTCGTCAACATCTTTAAACTCACAATAAAATAATAACCTTTTTACCTCATCAGTCATTTCAATACAAATAAATGACACCTGTATAAAGCAGAGATCATACATACAATGTTCATGTTAATACATTTAATGGACAGCACAGTTTTTGCACCTCTGCCAATAACCGTCTTTACCATTTTTTTTATAAATAAAATATTGTCGAATATTTGAATTTGAATAAAAAGAAGAAAAAAAAACTTAAAAGTGTCTATTCTCAAATTTGTAAAAGTATTTATCGTTGTACTCAACATTGACAGTTGCCGTTTGACATTAGAAAACTGACAATTCGCATTGTGCACGCAAAATTGAACAATTGAATAAATTGTTGTGTTTTGACACACATATACAGAATATCGCCGCCGCAACAAACGATTGCCAAGTCTATCAACAAGTACCGTTTCGATCGAAAAATCATTGGAAAAAATACCACAAATTGACATCCGACAGAAAAGGTAACTTTATTTATCCCATATTCACAAATAGATCGATGGTAACATTGATTCAAACATTGTTGTACATCAGATTCAACGATGGCTGGTCAGCGCAAACATTTTTAATTTAATCAATATTTTTTTTGGTGTATTGAGAGTGAAATTTGTTTTGTGTATACAACTGTTTACTTGATGTAATGGTGATATAAATGGGTTTTGTCTGATTTTTCTTGTAATTTTTTTTTTATTTGGAATGATAATTTTGTTGTTGTTGTTGTTGTGCCGTATAATCAATGTGTCTTTTTCACGCTGTGCCAATAAGTGTATGGTTTCATTTATTCAAGTATATATGTTTGACAAGTTCCCGCTGCAACCATGGAAAAATCGCTTAGTAACACAATCGATGTGGAAAAACTTTTAATCGAAAGTGGTCTGAACGAAGACGTTCTAGAGAATATCTTCAAACGAATGGATGTTAGAGATTTATTGAAAGTATGCGATTTAGATGATGAGGATAATCGAACATTTGTCAATCTCATAAATAATCGCGTTGCCAATAAAATTCTCTTCGATTTTGACAAAATTCAATCGACGAAACAGAACAAGTGGACGGTTACCAGAGTGTTCGAGACATTCGGACTGGCGATGAAATTTTTGAAGGTATGTCGTAGGTTATTACGTAATACAGTACAAATTACCGTTAAATACTTTTTTCTTGTTTACTATCGTTTATTTTAATCTCGTGTTTTTTCCATAAAATTTTCAGGTATCAGTGACACCGCACGCATTCAACTATTTTCTAAGAAAAGTGATGGCATATTGTGCTCCCGATCGTCTAATCAAATTACAAATCGATCTAAATCACACAAACCAAAATCACGAATGGGAGCTGGATTATGAATTATTACAACAAACGGAGCCATATTTTCGTGGTCTGGAGCAACTCACGTTGCGTACCATTACATTGAGTAACCGAGGATTCCACAATCAGACATCAACAATGCAACGCTTTTTTTCGCGTCTTCATTTGCCAAATATAAAATGTGTGACACTTCAAAGGATGCGACTCACCGAAAGTTGGATGGACTTCTTTCCGAATAATCAAACAAGCCTAACTGAGTTACGTTTCTACAATGTACGATTGGCTGAACGTGTCAATGATTTTTCGGAATTTTTAGCACAAGTACCAAATCTCGAGGTATTCATACATACGGGAAGCTTAGCAAGAATGCACGAAGTGGCCGAAAAATTATTGCAAAAATTTCCTAATTTACGCGGTTTTGGCGGCACAGCTACCGATCATGAAATGCATGGCATTGTTTTTGGCAATGCCTTAAATTATCTACAAAAATTTAAAAATCTCCAAGAACTACATTTTCACAATGGTTTTCCATGTGAAAATATTCGTAGCGTTTTTCAATATGTACCAAATATTCGAGTGCTCTCAATATGGCAATTAGAATTAAGAAAATTACCGGTCGAATGTCGTCATATTGCAAATTCAATCAAAGAAATTGTCTGCGCTCGACGTGAACGCTCACCACATAGACATGTTGTTCGTGTTGAAGTGAATCAACATCAATACAACGAATTTATTGCCAATCAAAAGGCAGCGGAATACATACATTTAATATTGAATTAGGGCAAAAGATTAGTAGGGTTTGCACGCAAGTTTGATATTTCAAAATTGATTTTTTGTTAAATTAAATTTTAAAATCATTCTTTTTGTGCAATTTTGTATTCAAGTACCGTGTACATTTATCAAACACACATGCTTTATTCCGCTTTTATTCTACAACAATACATTCTGTCAATATATTTTACGAACCAAATCCGAACGGTGAGACAAGAAGAAGAAAAAAATCGCTAATAAACGTCATATATCATTGGAAACGTTCTTTTGTTTTTTTTTTGGTTTTCTTATTCTTTAAAAAAAAAATCATTGATTGAGGTGAGGTTGCTTTATTTCTTATTATTTCACTAGGTTTTATGGTTTTCAGACTCACAAGCACACCACTCTTTCATGCTGTGCGTGCACTTTGCAAGAAACATATTATAACATTGGTTTGTTATCATTATTTTCAAATGCGAACATAAAAAAAAGACTTGTGTCTACCCCCTAAGGATGTACTTGATTTGAAAGTGTCCTACTTCAAACGCCACATAAAATGGTTGAGCCGAACATATTCTCCACCAGGTGTTTGAGTCGTTTGTGCACGATGTCTGCGTGTGCAGTGCACAATGTGCATCACGACGTATATCTTTTGGCTCAACTCCTTCAAAGCACACATTTTTACTCATCGCGATGCGTATAACATTCACTCATTCGACAAAAACAATCTGCTCAACAAATTGCATGGATAAAGGTGCAACCTGAACGAAAAATGACAACCACATTTGGGATCCATGGCACTCAACTGTTGCATCATCGCGTGTGTCTGCATCTGCACCGATGAAAGCGATTGAACACCGTGCATATTTTCCACCAATTTCATTTTCGTCTTAACTATCGTCAAGCCTAAGCTAGACACACACACGATTGTGCCAAACAATGTTCGCTTTTTGCATCGATGCAAATTGTTGGTCGCTCTCCTCTCGTGAGAGAAATACCGAAATACTAGATGCTGAGAAAAAAAGAACTGAGTGTACGAAATTACTTTGGTGCCAGAATGTCTGCCCGATGCGAATCGATGCGGTATTTTGTGTATTCGATTGTATCACTACTACTTGTATCACTATTTGTCATATCTACGCTTATGCGGCGTAAACATGTGCTTAGTCTTCATATTGTGCGTGCCAACTGAGTGTAAAATGATACAAAGTCCATGATGACTGTTTACTATTTGATTATAATGCCAACACAATTACGGTGACTAATTAATCCCAATGCAGATTACCTGTGGATGTGGAGTTTGCAACATTGTCGGCGTTATTTTTTGAAATGGATGGAGAAATGTTTTAATTTATTATTATCAACGGAATGCCATTCATCAAATTCAATGAAACGTTACTGTTTGGGGATTTTTTGTGGAAGAATGGGAATGAGAACGAAGAGAGAGATGAAGAGCGAGAAAGAGAAAGAGAGCGAGAGAGAGAGAGGGAAAGCGGAAGAGATAAACGAAGGAAATAGAAATGAACAAGAAAAACTAGATAAAACAAGATAAAATAGTCTTTTGTCTTATGAAGCATACCACCGATCCGTTGCCGAGGTCGATGCAATATAAACGAGCAGCAGATAAGTGATGTGTGCCAAAAGATTGTTTGTTATTGTTTTAAATACATTTTTGCCGACGTATTTGGTATTGGTGTGCGTGACTTCGATTATAGCGTGTGTCAAGTTCGTGAGTGTGTTGAATGTTTGAATTTGAACAAACCGACTCTCTCTCTCTACCAAGAAATTCTTGGCACCATCCTCATTCATTTTAAGCCAACAGTCAGCGAGAATGGAAGTGGATTTTGTCCGCGTTGCAGTTAAAGTAAATTCAATTGTATAAAGTGTTGCAACCAAAAGCATATTGAGTGTGGTCAGGAATTTGAAAGAAATACACCAATTTCACGAATTTCGGAGGAAATTCCATTTGAATTTTGGACAATTCATGAACATTCTTCGGGAATTTTTTTATCGAAAACCAAATGAATTCTCGAACATTATTCAAATTTTGCACGTAAAATGTAAAGTCACGAAATTCCATTGCCACTGGCTTTGCACGGATTTACACATACAGTGGTTCAAGCTTTAATCACGATTTAAAATGGATTTCTACGAGTAAGTTTCCGGACTTTTTTTGTGTCCATTAAATATTTTCGATTTTTGTGTTTTTTTTAGATTTTTATCGGAAAGTGGTTGAAAATTGATTGTGAATGGTGATTTTAGGGAAATCTCTCCGAAGTAATTAGGGAAAAAAACTCGAAAAAAGTAAACAACGACAAAATAAATTGAGATGAAATCAGAGAAACCAACAAAAAAAAAGTGTGTGAAAAAAGCTTCTATTCAAATAAAGCAGACAATGTGTCTCCTTGATGCAATCTGCAGTACATACAGAGAGATAGAGAATAAAACGGTGTCCTTTTTAGTCATTCATCAAAACAAAATGAAAACAATTTAGAAATATTTCTGTAAAATATCTAACTTTTTGTTCTGAATTTCAAATTTAAACATTGTCCCAAACGCAACGGTTTTTCAAAAAAAAAAAAAAAAAAAAAAAAAAAAAAACTGAAAAAAGAAAAAACGAAGGAGTGTTCGAATTCTTGCCGAATTCTCTCCAGTTTCTCTCTTTCACTCGTTTGCTCGTGTGCTATCCCTCCGTGTAACGAGTTCAACGACACATCGTTGGTTGAGTGACCTACATTGAGATTGACCCAGAAAAGTGCTGTTGGGATGTCGTGCTCAACCGATTCGGTTGAGAAAATTTCTATTTTGTATTTCATCTGAAATTGTGTTTTTTCCATGGATTTTTCCACCTTCGATTTTTTTTCTCATCCACAAAACAAACCCACACAATTGTAATATCACAATAAAAATGTCGAATAAATAAATGATTTTACGAAGTGTAAACGAGAATGATTGTGAGAAAAGTATATGATGCGAACAGTATTCGATAAACATAACTTGTTAATAAAGCAACTTGGTGCAGACGAAAAACTGGGAATTTTCAATAAATAAAAAAAGATGGTTTAGTGTCGTGTTACTGAATTGTTTGATCATGAAAATTGTGTAAAATAGAGCATAGTTCAAATAAATCGAAGCAAATAGTGCTTTTAATAAATAATAATACGACTTTGTTGGTCCGTACACAGCATTTCTGGAGGAAAAGTCCTTTCACAACCGAAGAGCTTACTGTTGAAGAAAAAAATATGTGTGAAGATTTTTGTCGCAATTTCACGCAAATAATTTAAATCGATTTTGGCCATAATAAATTCAGTAAATATAAATCAGAACATTTCATTATAGATATATTTTTGAGAGCGCCATGGGCACAACGAGAAAATGTGTGTGTGAATGACAAAAAAAAAATAAAAATCGCGAACTATTGGCCGTATGCCATCGTTTTAAAGCCGAGAGATAATTGGATTTCGACTTGAGCCATATGTGGGCATCAAGGGCATGTTCAGTGCAATAAACTTGGACCACTATATTTCAAAGTCGTGTGTGCATTGTTTTTCCTGTATCATCCGCGAAAGTCAGCACAATTTTGAATATAAACCTATGGACTTATACGCAAATAATAATAATAAAAATGTGTCACCATTTGAACTAATTTATTGTGTATTCACATCTTATTTATGATTTCAAGCGAAACGATAAATTAACATTTCCAAACTTACTTCAATCGTTCTTTATTTTCTTCTTTTTTTATTCCATTATTATTTTCTCGCGTTCATCGAACAATTTTGGTGACCTCCAACCCAAATCGAAATAAAACTAGTGCTGCCGTTCAAGAAGCATCGTCGGGTGCAAAAGTGGACACTCAAATGACAGCGACCACAACAAATTCGGGTCAAAATGTTAAAGTAAAAGTGGTATCATCAAAGAAAAAAGGAAAAGGAAAATCGGCTGTGGACCCAACACAACCGGGACCATCGTCACTATTCATTCTTGGTGACACGAATCCAATTCGACGACTGTTTAAATTCATCATCGAATGGCCACCATTTGAATATACGGTTTTAGTAACAATTATTGCGACGTGCGTCACAATGGCAATGGAAGAACATTTGCCGGACAATGATCGAACACCATTGGCCATGAAATTGGAAGAGGCCGAACCAATTTTTTTGGGCATTTTCATTGTTGAGGCAGCATGCAAAATACTCGCAAACGGTCTCGTTTTACATCCAAATTCATATTTACGCGACGTATGGAATATCATGGATTTTGTTGTTATTACATCGGCGTAAGTGTGATACACCACTGTCCATTTTTTCTACAGTCGATTCTGTATGATTACATTTTTCATTGCAGACTCCTCACAATGATTCCGGCGATTGGTGAAAAAATGAATCTGAAGATTTTACGGGCGATTCGAGTGCTGAGACCGTTAAAACTGGTGTCCCGAGTTCCAAGTTAGTATTGAATCCATTGATGGAACATTGTTTACCTTTCTGCTTTCAAACTCAATTTGATTTTTTTTTACACACGTCTGTGCAGGTCTTCAAGTCGTTCTGTTTTCAATTTTGAAAGCAATGGCACCATTACTTCAAATCGCATTACTTGTTCTGTTTGCAATAATCATCTTTGCCATCATCGGTTTGGAATTTTACTCAGGCGCTTTGCACAATAGCTGCTACAGCATCGAAAATAGATGTATGTATTGAAAATAATAAGCTTTCTTCTTTCAGAAAATTTTCTATTTTGTTTTATTTAAAGAGCTTTTGCTCTCTTTCTCTCTTTTCATTTATACACATATTACAAGTTTATTTGCTTATTTTAAATGTTTCAGTTTTTATTTTCGATTTTTATTTATTCAATGGAGTCGACCGGGCGAATCAAAAACTGTCAGAAGTAAGGATTGAAAGCATTACATATTTATTGAAAGCAAGTTATGACATAAACATAGTCGATTCAAACGTAATTGTTTGTTAATCAATTAGAGTCCTCAATTCCTTCTGAAAATAATCGATTTTTAATTTAGCTGAACCTCCGGCATTCAAAAGTGTTTAGCGCAATCCCCCCGAGAAAAAACTCAACGCCTCTTAGATTTCGAAAGAAAATTGTAGAAGTGACACACTGACAAGTGAATTGAAATAGCATTTTTATGGACTCATATTTATGAGTGAATGGAGCAGTTACATTTGGTTATGACAGACACCGAAACTTTTCCCGTGTTTTTCCATACAATTTTTTTCATTTGAATAATACAAATCAATTTTGGTTTTTTTATAGTTCTATTTTTTTTCTCAATTTATGTCAACAGCTCTTTTAGTAATAGATGAACCCTAAAAAGTTTTTTTTTATTCCAAAACGTTAACATTTTACGACATGTAATTCATTTATCTTTATCAATGCAAACATATTGGATGAATCGATGAACTTCAATGATGTGTTCAGAGATGGCTACGAACATTCGAATTCGTGTTCGTTCGTGTTCGTTCGTAGAATTCTTTTTCGATTCGCGTTCGTTCGTATTCGTGAAGAACGCGAACGAACACGAACGAACACGAATTCGAATGTTCGTAGCCATCTCTGCGATGAAGATAAATGAAATTAACGTTTTAACACCCATTTTATTCGAAAATAATAACTTTCGTCGCACGTACAGGGGAAACGGTGCAAGAAAATGAAAAAGATGTTCCATGTAATCTGGAGAATAAGCCAGGCGCCAATCATTGCGAAACGAATGTCAGCTTGTGTTTTGAAGGATGGGTTGGACCTAATAAAGGTAATTTCAATATATTATCCAACATTTCCCCAGATATCTTTGAAAAATGTACCGTAAATTTGTTTGATTTTAAAGTTGCGGAGTAGTGAACCGATCAAAAGTAACAATTTTCAAAAATATTTCCAGGCATCACCAGTTTTGACAACATCGGTTTTGCAATGCTGACTGTATTTCAATGTGTTACCATGGAAGGATGGACACCAATCATGTATTGGACCAACGACGCATTAGGTCCGACATACAATTGGTTGTACTTCATTCCGTTGATTATAATTGGATCTTTTTTCATGTTGAATTTAATTCTCGGCGTTTTGAGTGGGTGAGTTGAACCTCGGCATCAATCAGTTGACGCCGATTCATAATTTCATATGATGTGATCCAAATGGTTGACGTTATAATGAATATTTGTCTTATTTTTTAGTGAGTTTGCAAAAGAGCGTGAAAAGGTTGAAAATCGCCAAGAGTTTATAAAACTTCGTCTAGCTCAACAAGTGGAGCGGGAATTGGATGGTTACGTGGAGTGGGTCTGTAGAGCAGGTAATGAAACGACATTTGAAAATGCTTCTTAGAAAATCTGTGCAAACCAATTGAAATTTCCAGAGGAAGTGATCCTGGCGGAAGAACGAACCACTGAAGAGGAGCGACAACACATTTTTAATGGTAAATTTTTTTTTCTGGACATTTTTCGTCTGTGATAGTGATTTTTGTGAGTAATTTTTCAATAATTGTGTCTGTTTCAGTGCGTCGTCGAAATGCATTAAAAAAGCGAAAATTGAATGCTGGTGACAAGTCAAAATCAACAGACACGGAGGATGAGAGTGCATTCGACGATGAAGGTACTTTATTTCAATTTTAAATCTTCGCCGTTCCCATATCAATGTTACATTTCTTTTAGATACAAAAACAAAGAAGAAGCGTGACGGTAGTTTTTGGATGGCTGAAAAGCGATTTCGATTCTGGATTCGGCACACCGTTAAGACACAGTGGTTTTATTGGTTTGTGATTGTGTTGGTGTTCCTGAATACGGTAACAGTGGCAGTGGAGCACTACAATCAGCCACAATTTCTTTCGGATTTTTTGTGTGAGTCTCTTCTCCATTCGTTTCCTCCAATATCAGTTCGTTCAAATTTTAATTTTTGTTCACAGTTTATACGGAATACGTGTTTTTGGCGTTGTTTATGTCGGAAACGTGTATAAAAATCTACGCAATCGGACCGTCAAAGTATTTTGAATCGTCATTCAATCGCTTTGATTGCATTGTCATTTTTGGATCATTATTCGAGATCATTTGGTCATATTTCAAAGGCGATTCATTTGGATTTTCCGTTTTACGTGCGCTACGATTATTGCGCATCTTTAAAATAACCGCATATTGGTCGGAATTACGAAATCTAGTCATATCATTGATGAATTCAATGCGATCCATCATTTCATTGCTGTTTCTTTTGTTCTTATTCATAATGATTTTTGCGATGTTGGTGAGTAAAAACCGTGTCTGGATTCGAAAAATTTGACATTTGATCAACCGAAAACAACATTCTCTTTCGTTTATTCTTAAAAAGGGGATGCAATTGTTTGGTGGAAACTTTAACTTTGAAGAGGGAACTCCGTCGTCGAATTTTAACACATTTGGCATCGCTCTATTGACGGTTTTCCAGATTCTTACCGGTGAAGATTGGAATGAAGTGATGTATATGGGCATTGAATCACAGGGTGGCATTAATGGCAATGGAATGATTTACTCAAGGTCAGTGGTTTTACTTTTTCATCCGTACATGGTGTGTAAGGGGAAAGTATTTTGCATAGGTTAAGGCTCTTAAGGGTCCTTTGGTTTATGAATTCACTGTCTGAGATTTTTAATTTCCGAAGCGTTTTATGGATGAAACTGAATTTTCCTATTCGATCAACCGAATAAGTTTAATTTATGGCTTTGACACTAGATTTTGGATAATTCGAAACGATTTCAGTCTGACAAACAGCTTCTTGGACCAATTTTAGCTGAAAACAACAAATTTTCTTCTTTGACCCAAAAAAATTAATCGAGTACCTTTTTTCCTTTCTCCAGTTACTTCATAATTCTAACGTTATTTGGGAACTACACTCTATTGAACGTTTTCCTTGCCATTGCCGTTGATAATTTGGCGAATGCCCAAGAGCTGACTGCTGCCGAAGAAGGAAAGGCGGAAGAAGACCGAGAGAAACAACTGCAAGAGCTCAAAAAAGAAATGGAAGCCCTTCAAGGTGACACTGGTAAACCAGATTAAAAATTACTTATTAATTATTATTGATTGTTTTACGATTATTTTTCGATTAGTTTCCGATTACTTATCGATTATTTTAAACTTTATTCTTTTCTTTTGTGATTCTCCCCTTAGGTAAACCAGAGGGGAGTGGCATTGACGCAGAAAAAGAAGAGGAAAAACCACAACCACCAGAAGAAGAGTCTGGACCGAAACCGATGCTTCCGTATTCGTGCATGTTTATTTTATCACCAACAAATCCGTAAGTCTTATATTCGAATCATGAAAATGTCATCTTTACAATGAAAATCTGTTAATTCACAGAATTCGTCGTGGTGTGCATTGGTTTGTCAACTATCGATTTTTCGATTGGTTCATTATGATTTTTATCGGATTCTCGTCAATCGCCTTGGCAGCAGAAGATCCAGGTAATTTTTTTAGAAGAAAAAGAAACAATGACAAAATTTCGGTTTTGATCCAATTCGAAATTACGCCGTGTATGTCGTTCCTTAATTTGCACTTCGCATAATTATCAGATTCCATAAAGTTTTCTTTATACTGCTAAAAGTAATCAAGATTTCTTACTTGCTCGCAAATCATGATAAGTTGAGTCATTTTGATTAGAAAAATTTAGTATACAGTAAAATACATAGGTCTTTGATCATCAATAATCATCTTTTCATAATAAAAAACCAACAATTTAATTTCTACTTTCGGTGATCCTATCCTATTTTCTTCGACAAAAAGAGTAGTTTCTAATTTGTGCAAATTACATGTTTTTATTTCAAATGATGAAAGAACTTAAGAATTTAATCAGGTATTTTTGCTGTAATTAAATTCCATATTGATGAACTAGCGCTTTGTTTATCCGAATTGAATTGGTCTCGATTGGTTCAGGTTTAATCTTATTTCTTAAGATGATGAACGGTTTTCATGTGGTGGTTTACACTACCTTGCACTGCAAATCGTGCATCGCATAGTTTGCATGGAAATGGTTTTTCACCCGTATGATGGCTTCGCATGTGAAGCTTTAATTGACATGAATCTGTCTTTAAATCTTTACACAAGTAGCACTGATTCAGGCGACGATTGCAACGTTCTTCGTGTGCTTTCTTATCGCCTTCTTGTACAAATGGTCGATAGCATTTGGCACAACGAAACGGACGTTTTTTGGCATGTGCTGCCAAATGTTGCATAAGATTGCTCTTCTGAGAAAATTCCTTTTCACAAACACCACATTGGAATGGTTTTTCGCCCAAGTGTTTTGCTTGCATATGGTGCTTCAAATTGGTTTTGCAAAAACATTGATGTGGACAGAGATAGCATTGGAATCGTCGGCATTTGCATCGATCCTCATGCAATTGTTTTTCATTTTCTTGAGCGAATCGATGACCACATTTGACGCAGGCAAACGGCAGTTGTTTGACGTGAGTCCGCAAATGCTGTTGTAGAACATATTTTCTTGCAAATGTTCTAGAACAAATGTGGCATGCGAATGGCTTAACGCCACTATGGATTCGCATGTGTTGCTTTAGATTTGACATGTCCCGAATGGCTGTTCCACATAGGTAGCATGCGTACTGGTGAACTTTGCATCCATTTTCATGGTTGATCTTTACAGCTTTTTCTGTAAATCCTCTACGACACTTTGAACAATTGAACGGAAGTTTTAGACTATGGATTTTCTTGTGCTTTTTCAAATTGCTTTTGTCTGCAAAAGCCAAGGCACATATTTCGCATTCAAAAGGCTTCTCGCCAGTGTGGATTCGAATATGTTTTGTGACATCTGATTTTAGCGATGAAGTATAATCACACAAATGACATTTGTGTTTCTTCTGTCCACTTGCCACTGGTTTCTTCGGAACTTTCCCTTTGCGATCTCTTTTTGCGCCTTTGTTCTTCTTGCTATCACCCTTTCGTTCCCGATTTGCTACCTTGTTGTTCATCTTTGGTCTTGGTCCGCATGAGCCTTCACCAACTAATTCATCTTTATCTGCATCGGCTTTCGAGCATCCGTCTTCCTCTTTTTCACATTTCTTCGTCAAGCATTCGTCTTCGCACTTGATTTCCTTCTTCAAATTCTCCATTTCGCTGTCACTTTCGCTCTCTGATTTGATTGAGGTGTTTGCTTCGACTGACGATGGTGGTAGTGGATAATGAAGCAATTCGATGCCATCCATGAGTTCTTCTTTAACCACAACTTCTTGCTTCACAGTGACCTTTGTGACTGATCGTTTGCATTTACATTTGCGTTTCATCTTTCCACAACTGGTTCGTTTGCTTTGATATGGATTCATTGTGACTGTAGCTATAATAAATCAGACAGAAAGAGAACAAATTCAGTCAATAGAAATATACGTACAACACAATCATCAAATTTCAAAATGTTCCAGCAAAAAAGTAATGAAATGACGTCATCGAATTTTCGAGAAATATTGGAACACACCGATTGATTGTCTAAAGGAAAGATTCCAAATACAAATAAAATGTTCGGACCAGAAAAGTATGTAAACTAGAAAACTGCCATAAAATAAGTTTCAGGTGGTAGAAAAATAAACGTTCATCTAATTTTTATGGCGCAAAATCTGCTCCAGGCTAATTTTTCTAATCTTTTTCAACAAACAAAATTATTAATAATTTTTTCCCAAAATTGTACTTTTGGCGATTTAGAATTTTTCAAATAATTTAGCTACAAATAATCCAAAAACTCACCTTCTAATATTATTTCGTTGATGCAACAAATAAAATTCCAATATTGTTGGCACAAAATGTGTGTTTCCCATCAATGGCCGTCTGATTGTGAGCGTCTCCAATCACTGTGTGCGATGATGAATCAGCATTTCTGAATTCTGTGAAAAATGGCGCGCAAAGCTTCAATTGTGTTGGTGATTCGATGGAACGAGTTGAAGTTGGCTACACTCAGCCGGTTGCCATTCATTCGAAAATAAGAAAGCTGTTATTAATTTTTGGAGACAAAATGATAAGATTCATCTCGAAAATCCTCCAGACGTTTGCATTTCATTGAAATTTGAATCAATTTTAGTTTTGAATCGACATGAAAACTAATCGGAAGAGATGCTTCTCAGGGATTTATGATTATTTAATTCTTTCAATTCGAATGATCATGAATGCAACAAACGGGAATGACATCATTTTTTTGAAGTTCATGACATTTTTTTATTGATATTCATACACATTGACGCTATTCTAAAAATTGTTTACATTTAACTAATTTGCATTTTAAGAAATGTCACAATGATTGTATTTTTGTTTCCAATTGTAGTGGTTGAACATTCTCCACGGAACATATTCTTGGAAAAATTGGACTACATTTTTACTGCAGTGTTCGCTGTGGAAATGTTTTTAAAAATCATTGACTTGGGAGTGATTTTCCATCCGGGAAGCTATTTACGTGAATTTTGGAATATTATGGTGACTTTTTCATACCTTTTACGACAAAAAATCATTGAAAAAATATTTTTCCCAAATTTAAATGTTCTTTTCACGATTTGGAATTTCAGGATGCGGTTGTGGTTGTTTGTGCGTTACTCAGTTTCGGATTTAAGTTTTTGTAAGTTCATTTGATGTATTTATTCTTTTTT
Source organism: Contarinia nasturtii (assembly GCF_009176525.2). Lineage (NCBI taxonomy): Eukaryota > Metazoa > Arthropoda > Insecta > Diptera > Cecidomyiidae > Contarinia > Contarinia nasturtii. The sequence continues at coordinate 36,982 of NW_022199931.1, read as the reverse complement.
ACTTTTCTGCATACACCCTGTAAGGGGAAGTATTTGTGAATGGAGATCATAGTCAAAGACAGACAACATGTTCCTTTGGTTTTTCTATGGCAATATGTAGTCTGTTCATTGTGCAAAATACTCTTATAGTTTGGGTTGAAAGCAGTAGACTGAAAACTAGGCCTGTTGAATGGGTATGCGAAAGCATAGCATCGTTCCCTCCCAATATGGAACTTCACCTCTCTTTTACAAAATCATTGCGAAAATGATGTTACTTTGACTTTACGTTAGAATGAAGAAGATGTCACAATGCAGATACATCAACTCTCTTAGTTTTCAGTCCACCGCCCTTTTCAACCATAAAAGTCACCTTTTTAATCTAATGACCTCTTCATTTTCTCCCACCGAATAGTGCTACAATGAAAATTCTTCGTGTCCTTCGTGTATTACGTCCGTTAAAAACCATCAAGCGAATTCCGAAATTGAAGGCAGTTTTCGATTGTGTGGTCGGTTCGTTGAAGAATGTTGTTAATATTTTGATCGTATATTTGCTGTTTCAATTTATATTCGCCGTAATTGGTGTGCAATTGTTCAATGGGAAATTTTTTCACTGCACCGATGAGAGTAAGCACAATGAAAGGGATTGCCAGTAAGTAGACACTTCATTCGAACGCTTCTGATTGAGCAAAGTTATAAAATGTGTGATTTCATTTCAAGGGGTTATTACTTTGTGTATAAGTCGGGCGAAATTTTACCGACCGCAGAGGAACGTAAATGGGAACTACAGAGTTTTCATTATAATAATGTCGCATCGGCAATGTTGACTTTGTTTGCTGTACAAACTACTGAGGGATGGCCAACGTAAGTTAAATCCACCAACCGAATACGTTTATTTACGTTCTTCTTAAAGTCATGAAATTATAAATTCACCTTATTCACTTTGCTTCTCAGTGTGCTGATGAATTCGATGGCGGCCAGTTTCGAGAATAAAGGACCAATCCCATACTATCGAATGGAAATGTCAATATTTTACATAGTTTACTTCGTAGTGTTTCCATTTTTCTTTGTAAACATATTTGTTGCGTTGATCATTATTACGTTCCAAGAACAAGGGGAGGCTGAACTTCAAGATGGTGGAATTGATAAGAATCAGGTTTTTCCTCCTCCTAAATCTTAACTGCTTAACATGTTTGATCAATAATTTTCTGTTTTCAGAAATCGTGTATTGATTTCGCCATCAATGCAAGACCCTTCGCTACATATATACCGCCTATGCATAAGCATTTTAAATATAAAATATGGAGCATGGTTGTGTCACAGCCATTTGACTACTTTATCATGTTGTTGATTGTATTGAATACATTGCTTTTGATGATGAAGGTTTGAAGTTGGAATTCTTTCACGGGTTCTTTGACGCCGTTTTCACAAACATCCATCTCAGTTGTGCATTGAGCTTTTTTGCATATCCATTTCGAATGGAAGTGGCAATCAGACATTGTATTGAGATAATTTCATCCAAATGAAATAGATATTGTCAGTGAATTTGGCTGTTCTTTGTCAGAGACGTGAAATCTGAAGAGGGCACCTTGCCTCAAGACAAAGGTGACCCCTGTGTATTACCTGCATATTTCTCTCTTTGGAACTGATACATCTCACCCTTCCACTCTCATTAAAAACAGCAGCAACGACTCAATCAGATGATTTATTTCAATATTCTAATATCTGGTGTCAATTTCCCACCTTTTTCATAATTTTTGTTTAAAGAAATGTCTTTAGTTTGATTTCATAATTCATCCGCTTGCCGCCGGCCATACAAAATTGACGGGCAAGCTCCACTTTTCACAATCGACAGTTGAAGAGATGGACATCGACTTGGATACAAATAAAAATTCAATTCCATGACTGAGACGGATGAAGTGTTTTTGTGAAATTTGGCGCCAGTGACCACCGGTCGAAATCGGAGAATTTTCAAGAACAAAAATAACTTTTTTTATTGCTCAAACAGTCACATGGACAATCAGAAGGCTTTGATAGTGTGATGCGATACATAAACATCGTATTCACAACTCTATTTTCATGTGAATCAATTTTAAAAATTTTGGGATTTGGTATTAAGGTAATACAAATGAACTCTTTCGGGTGAAAAATAAAAACAACCAAATCGATTTTCTTCTGCATAGAATTACTTCAAAGATGCGTGGAACACATTTGATTTCATCACGGTCATCGGTAGTATAATCGATGCTGTTATATCGGAAGTTACGGTAATTATGTGCTTTTTCCTTTCTCCGCATGAAACATGAATTTCGTTTTCTTCACAAAATTTAATTGATGCATTTTCTTCCGCAGGTTGACATCAAAGAGAAGGTACTGATCTTTCGGCTCACGTTTTTCAATTTCCGTATTTCGTCTTGACACTGAAAACGAACAAAAAAAAAATGTTGATTTTACGCAACACACAAAAAGTGTGTGCGGAAAAGTACAAAAAAAAGAATTGAAACGCAAAATGGAAAGAAAATGCTGTGATCCAAACCGTTACGTGTGTATGCCAGCACCAATTCACTGCACAGCACACAATTAAAGCACACATCGTCAACCGTTGCGTGCGGTTCACAGCATTTGAAACAAAATTTTGCATGCATTTCATTCGCCTTCAAAGTTTCAATTAATGTTTGGGAAAAATTCGATTTCAGATCGCATACAAAGACATCAAAAATACGGAAGAGTATATGGCTTGGGTGGCAAGTATCAATTCTCGGACAAAAAAAAAAACAATTGCACACTAGTTTCTCTTAGCAAAACTTCACCTCATCATACATTTATTTTGAAAACCAAAAAAAAAAAAAGACTAGTAGCTTTTGAGTTTAAGCATTCTGGTAAATTAGCACTAATCATTTTCGTTTTTCTTTTCTCAATTTTTTTCAATTTTCAACACAAATCAATTTTTACAGTTTTCATCCAATTTTATCTCGCATGTTTCGTGCTTTTTGGCTGATCATAAATTGCTGCGAATGACCAAAAAAAAAATTTGATTCTTCCTAACAAATACCAAATCAGAACTATTTGCATTAATTGTACCTCAAAACAAACCCTACCTCTTTCACTGAATACATGCAACTAGGCTAATACATTCAACTTGGGATTCTTGCGATTGTTTCGGGCGTCACGGCTCATCAAACTGTTGCGACAAAGCTACTCCATTCGAATACTACTGTGGACATTCGTTCAATCATTCAAAGCACTGCCATATGTATGCCTATTGATTGCCATGCTGTTTTTCATTTATTCGGTGGTCGGAATGCAGGTAAATATCATTTACTTCGAATAGGGCTGAAAAAAGAAATAGTAACATCCGAAAACCATCGGTGGGCAGACTTTTTGTGCATGGTCGGCAAATGGCTGGTATAGGGGGGAGGTAGATTGACCAGCAAAAAAACCCTATCAAATCGAAAACCCTATCGAAAACCTATCAAACCCTATCATCCTTAAAAACCGAAAAACGTAAAAATAAAAACTTCTTCCTCGTAAAAACCCCTAGCAAATACGAAAAATTTGAAAAGTTCCGTTAGGGAAAATCCAATTTGTTTCGTTTTGTGATGATGGGGTAGTAAACTACCGAAACCTAACTCCCTCTGCCCACCTATTTCTCCCTCATCAAAATGACTCAATTGTTACTCCTTCTTTTTTCACCAATTCAAAGCAACAATTTGACTTGCAATTGCAAATCTTAATTCAAAATTGAATTTTTCCCCGTAGGTTTTTGGGAATCTCAAAATGGATGCGAACACTGAAATCAATCGACACAATAACTTTCAAACATTTCTCGCCGGATTGATGCTGCTGTTTCGGTGAGTGAAACTCAATAATGTATAACTGAGCGTAGTTGACTTACCCATGTATTTTATTGGCACAAATTCAGATGTGCAACAGGTGAAGCGTGGAATAGCATCATGCTTGCGTGTTTACCGGGACACTGCGATGTGAAAACTGGCAAATTTGGAGATGGAGATTGTGGTTCGCCGATGGCCTATGGCTATTTTGTTTCATTCATTTTTCTTTGCTCGTTTTTGGTAAGATTTACACCATTGTGCCGTCATTCTTCATTTATTGTCCCTGCATTGAGTTCGTTTTTCAATTTCAGATGTTGAATTTATTCGTTGCGGTCATTATGGACAATTTCGATTACTTGACACGGGACTCAAGTATTTTGGGTGCTCATCATTTGGATGAATTTATTCGAGTTTGGGGAGAGTATGACTTGAGCGCTGAGTAAGTGACTAACATGGGTCCCAAGTTGGGTTTGAATGTAACAATCTTTTTTTTATATCAAACAATTTTAGTGGAAAATTGCACTATCAAAAAGTGTTCGAAATGTTGAAAAATATCGAACCGCCGCTTGGTTTTGGTAATAAATGTCCAAATAGCGTTGCGTATAAGAAACTTGTCCGAATGAATATGCCGATGGACGATGATAAACGAGTTGGTTTTACAACTACACTATTTGCACTGATTCGGGAGAATTTAGCAATCAAAATGAGATCGCGTAAGTGATTTCGATTCCTTGTTTTCTCTGTTGTGCCAAACGGAGAACATGATACTCTTCCATGTGCTAGTTCAATTCAATTTTCAATTCAAATTCTCTTATTTATTCTTCTTTTTGTAGCTGAAGAGATGGATGTTGCTGATGATGAACTGCGTGAAACAATCCGTATGATTTGGCCGCTGCAAGCCGATAAAATGACCGATTTATTGGTGCCAAGAAGAGTGAAAGGAGATAAAAGAACGCTGACAGCCGGTAAAATCTATGCCGGTCTTTTGATACTTGAGTCATGGCGAACGACGCGTTTTGGTAAATTACAGAGTCATTTGGGGGTGAGTCCGTTTGTGATTAGAATATTGTGGATTTATTTGTTTCCAGCCGTTTGTTTGAAAAAAATGTGCTTGAGAACTGTTTAAGCTAATTCTCTTGAATTTATCTCCTGAAGGGATTAAAACTAACCGATTTGGCGTCTGGCCATGCAGAGGACGAAGTATCAAAAGACATGGACTTACACATTCAAGAAGACGACATGTTGTCACCCCGAACAAGGTGAAAAATAATTGGTTTCCTTTATTAAACGTGCAATTCAAATGATTTTATTTAAATTTAGGAGAGAATTGGACGAATCCCAGCGGGACTTTGATCGATATACACGAAATGAATGGGTGGACTTTGTGCAAGAAAAACGACGGCACCGCACACGCTATCGGCGCAGTCATGTTCCATACAGAGGTAAAGTTGGAATTTGATTGCATGCAAAACAGATAAAGATTTCTCAAGGGCATGACCCAGTTTTATTTGAAAATCTGAAAAAAAAAATATTCGTGTTTGATTTAAACAGACACATGGTCGGCATCATCAAGCCCTGGTCATTCGCCGTCACGTGGTGGCCGATATCATTATGACGATACCGACTATTACTTTGGAAATACAAACCTTGGAACGAGATCACGATCGCCAAGTCCATCACAAGGCAATGCTCATCGACACGAGGGTAACGGAACAAAAACGGCAAAGGCCAAATTAATTTACAAAATTTATGTTTTATCTTCACAGGAGGCATACTTCATCATTATTATCTAGGACATCCGATATTTCGACGTCGATTGCCGATTACACCAAACAAACCAGCTACTCTTCCACTACCACAATCAAGCGTTCGGTTTCCGGCATTAAATCCGAGTCCAACTCTCGTATGTATTGAGATTTCCCATTTCATTTAAACACCGTTTCAAGGCTAATTTTGTGAATTAAACATCCATTTCAGTTCTATCGACCGCTGCATCATTCAGTGGCCACTCCGCACAGTGTTCATTCATTTCCACATGCGCCAAATACAATGTACAATCGTTATAATTACATGCACGGCACAAGTTTAGATGATAACATCGTCGGATACCATTTTCGTGATCGTGAACGCGAACTTTATGAGCGACAAATTGAGTTTGAACGTGAACTCGATCAGGAAAGGTTAGATTGAATGCGAACCACATTTATTTCTTCTTCAACTAATTCGAATATTTCAAATAGGATTGAAGCATTGGCCACACCAAATTCACCGTTATCGTTCGAAGCTGCAATGGCCATGGGGCAAAGTGGTGGTTTCTATCCATCGACTTCCGCAAATAAATACAAAACGAAGCCAACGTCTGTCTTCAGTCATCAGAATGATGGGGATTGGTGTTGAGATAAAAAAAAAATCGAAATAAATAATTTTTTTATATTCTATACCGAAATAAGCCTTCAACGAATAACCTCGCCTTTATACTTAAGCCTTTAATAATAAAAAATTAAACGATAATCGTTAATCTCGTTTAGATTTACATAATTGACTGATAAAATATGCTCATACAAATATGTTTAGACATCGGTGATGCAAAAAGCTTTCAATTAATTTAAAAAAAAAATTAAATAAATAATGATTACACTTCTAGAAGGTGCAATTCACGAATTAAATATTTCATTCTAGGAAATTTAGATAACGATTTTGCTGAATCAAAAAAAAATGCGAAGAAATCAATTCAAGTAAAATCAATCAATAGATCTGCATAGGCACAGTTGTAATGCCAATGAAATGGATTGCTGACGATTTTTAATCTCGTTTGTGGCAAACCGTGCTGCAGTTCAGTTTATTGGGGCTACAGCTAAAGTTTTAACACGTCAAAATGTTGAACATCAAAATTTGTATTCATAGCGATTATCGATCGCACAAAATTACTATATTCATAACGAAATAATTTTCCGATACTTCATATTTATAGTGTTTTATAAAACCTAAACAAATAGATTCTAGTCAATTGAAGCCCAATGACGGCGACACTCGTCAAACATTTATATTAATACTAAATCTCGAATCAATAAAATCATTTCAAATTTGAACGAAACATATTCGACGTTGGTGGTTTTAATCTGATGGAAGCTCATAATAACGCAAATGGCATGTTTTTCTTGATATGAAAATCAAATAAAAAATTCAAATTATTATTAAATTATTTTTATTAAATTTCTGATAATTCTGTTGAGTAATGATTTATTTTAACTAAATTTCTGTTCGTATTGTTGTTTTTGCGTTGAAGGAATTTATGAATGAATATTATTTGATCGTTATTCTGTAACTTTGATCGTATGGAAAATGATTTCGAAAGAGTAGTGAACAATATGATGTGATTTAAATGCTTTCAGATTAATATTCGGTTACTCCTTCTGACGATGAACGGTTTTCATGTGGTGTTTAGCAGAAGCTTGCATTGCAAATCGTGCATCACATAGTTTGCATGGAAATGGTTTTTCACCCGTATGATGGCTTCGCATGTGAAGCTTTAATTGACGTGAATCTGTCTTTAAATCCTTACACAAGTAGCACTGATTCAGGCGACGATTGCAACGTTCTTCGTGTGCTTTCTTGTCGTCTTCTTGTACAAATGGTCGATAGCATTTAGCGCAACGGAACGGACGTTTTTTGGCATGTGCTGCCAAATGTTGCATAAGATTACCTTTTAGACAGAAATTCTTTTCACAAACACCACATTGGAATGGTTTTTCGCCCCAGTGTTTTGCTTGCATGTGTCGTTTCAATTGGCCTTTGTCAAAACATTGATGCGGACAGAGATAGCATTGGAATCGTCGGCATTTGCATCGATCCTCATGCAATTGTTTTTCATTTTCTTGAGCGAATCGATGACCACATTTGACGCAGGCAAACGGCAGTTGTTTTACATGAGTCCGCAAATGCTTGTTTAGATTCCGTTTGATTACAAATGCCTTGGAACAAACATGGCATGGGAATGACTTAACGCCACTATGGATTCTCATGTGGCGCTTTAGATGTGACACATCATAAGTGGTAGTTCCACATAAGTAGCACGCGTACTGGCGAGCTATGCATCCATTTTCGTGGTTGATCTTTTCAACTTCTTTTGTAAATCCTCTACGACACTTTAAACAATTGAATGGGAATTCTGAACCATGGATTTTCTTGTGTTGATTCAAATTACTCTTGACTGCAAAAGTCGCGCTACACATTTCGCATTCAAAAGGCCTCTCGCCAGTGTGGGTTCGAATATGTATTGTGACATTTGGTTTGTGCGATGAGGCATAATCACATAAATGACATTTGTGTTTCTTCTGTCCACTTGCCACTGGTTTCTTCGGAACTTTCCCTTTGCGATCTCTTTTTGCGCTTTTGTTCTTCTTGCTATCACCCTTTCGTTTTCGATTTGCTCCCTTACTGTTCAACTTTGGTTTTGGTCCGCTTGAGCCTTCACCAACCAATTTATCTCTATCTGCTTCGGCTTTCGAGCATCCGTCTTCTTCTTTTTCACATTTCTTCGTCAAGCATTCGTCTTCGTACTTGATTTCCTTCTTCACAGGTTCCATTTCGCTGTCACTTTCGCTCTCTGATTTGATTGAGGCGTTTGCTTCGACTGGCGATGGTGGTAGTGGATAATGAAGCATTTCGATGCCATCCATGAGTTCTTCTTTAACCACAACTTCTTGCTTCACCGTGACCTTTGTGGCTGATCGTTTGCATTTACATTTGCGTTTCATCTTTCCACAACAGGTTCCTTTGCTTTGATATGGATTCATTGCGACTGTAGCTATAATAAATCAGACAGAAAGAGAACAAATTCATTCAATAGAGACGTACGTGCTACACAACCTATGATGACAAGCATCAAATGTCAAAATGTTGCACACAAAAATCATGAAGTGACGTCATCGAATTTCTAAGAAATATCCGACGCACGGAATGAAAGGAAAATTTTTAACATGATCATAAATGTTGAAAAAAAAAACGCGAAAATTTGATGATCTTCATGAAATATGTTTTAAAAGTAGAAATTATAAAAGTTCATCTAATTGTTATATTACAATATTCTACTCCAGACAAATTTTTCTGATTAGCATCTTTTACGACAATTAAATCAAAAAATATTTCTTCTTTCTCCAAATTCAAATGTTCTTTTCGCGATTTAGAATTTCTGAAATAATCTAACAGCAAATAGCTTACCTTTCAAATTAGTTTGTGCACAAATAAAATTTCAATACTGTCTGCATAAATGTGTGTCTCTTTCTAATGGCCGCCTGCTTGTGAGCGTTCCCAATCACCGTGTGTGATTATGAATCAGCAACATTGCCTTGGTGCAAAATGACGCGCAAAGCTGCAATTGTGTTAGTGGTTCCAAGAACCGAGTTGAAGTTGGTCAGCAGCGGGTTACCAGACATTCAAATCGAGAAAGCAGTTGATTTCAGGAGGAAAAATGATACAATTTGTTTTTTCATAATAAAAAAACCATGGCCGCTTTATTTTCGTTTAGCCAACAGCTTTGTTCCAAATTTTCATATTTTCTGTACAAAACTTGTATCTCCTTGGATATAATGAATCTTAAATCGTTCTGCTTGGACGTACGACACCGCTTGTGCACATAGAGACGAACAAGCAAGCTGCTACGCAACTTTGCGTTTCAAGCGAAGACATGAGTTCAAAAGCAGCGATTAAAATATCGAAATCAAATGACGAATATAATGCTTTTCGGTAGAATTGGCTCATATTGTTTTTATCATGAATCATACAATAATTTCTGGTGAAATCAAATTGTTTTTATTTAACATACATGTTTCCTTATATACGACGAAGTTTTCGTCACGAAGATAAGGCAAAAGCTGGAGAAACAAAACATGTGGTTTTCGTGGGAATGATTTTTTTACTTTATTTCAAAAATTGGAGTTTCCGATTTTCTAATCGCAAGTTTAAATAATTTACATTTTCATGGAACAATCAAACGTCTTGACTAACTAAAACCATATTTATAAATTTCAGAATACTAGTCTAAAGATCAATTCCAAAGTTATGATGCCATTCATATGAACTGTGTTGTTTTAACTGGATCAAAGAGTAATCCGTTGATCCTTTTGCCCATTTTGTTGCCAGAAAAGTTTTCTCATCAACGTAAATCGTTACCTTGTTTGCCTGCTCTAATTTTTCACGTTCTCTGTTTAATAATGATAGATTTAAATGGCAATGGCGAATTTCTTGGATTTTGATTTTCATCAATTTTTTCGAGTGACGAATGAATGGAAGCATTTCTTCAAATCTGTGGAGAAAGCTGAAATAAATCCGTTCAAGGTTGATGAGATTCCTTGAAATATTGTGAAAATATGATTTACTTAAGGTAAATTCAAAGAAGCACAATTCTTTCAGGTTGATTAAAGTGGGTATGTCCACATTATATGTAATGCACAATTTTTCCACGCCGAATAATGAATCAACATTGCTGGCATTGTCCAATGGACCATATAAGTGTAATTTCTGATAAAATCCACGATGATGAAGCTCGTTTAACAAGTTGTAAAGCGACTGTCCCTCTTGTTTGCCCGAATCAACGAAGACTGCAAATGTCTCCAATTTTATGTCAACCTCGTCAAATACCGTTCTATTTTTCAAAAGCAACATTGAATTTATTGCAAAACGTCGTAATGTTCGATTTTGATCAAAAAATGTTTTCAATTCATGGATTTCATAGCTTTTATATGGTTGATACAACTCCAAATGTTCAATTTTTGGATATTCTTTAAGTAACCAATCATTTCCACTTCCAATTATTATTCCTTCCGTAAAATATTTCCGTTTTCCATTCAGAGTAATTCTCAGATACTTTAAGTTTGTACAAAACTTAAGAACATTTTTATAAAAATTGCCATTTAGTGAACAATTCTCCATTACGATGATTTGTACTTTGTTCAGCATGCGTTTGATGAACTTGACTTTCCTTGAATAAAGATGGCAATTCAACAAATGAAGGCGCTTGAGTGATGCACCATGGATTGATTCAGCATTACAGAATAGTTGCTTAGAAGTACCTTTCAGCAAAATGTTTTGAAAGAATTCCTTGAAATCATCTACTAAATGGTCGTTTATAAAAAAACCATCGCATCTAATATCTGTACGTGAGACTGCAGCATAATTCAATTGGTAGTAAGTTTCGGCGACTTGTTTGGCCCATTTGCATGTTCTACCGAACGACTGTACGTCATTGAGTGACAAACATCGGAATATTTGGAAGCAACAATCGTCGATGAGATTGAAAATCGGCGGATCTTCGATTGGAACAGCCACATTTAGCTGATCGCTCGCGATGCCATTGCATTTTAACAAACTCTGGCATATGGGTGGGGCATCACCAATTGATTCAGTGTTGTGATACGGTTGTATGGAGGAAGGATTTTCTGTCGAAAGGCTTTGAATGAATTCTTGGAAACCATCCACTAACCAGAGGTCGATCAAATTAGGTGATATCAACTCATTGATTGGATTACTCATATTATGTTGATCGGCTGTGTTCGTCATTTTCATGATCTTTGTCTCACATTGCTCTTCACTGGCTCGTCTTTTTGACATGATGATGAAGGTTTGTTCTTTTTCTTGTTAACGATATCTCACACTGGGACGATTTTTCGAAGAGTTACCTCTAGATTAAATTAAATTAAACGTTAGAATCTTTATTGATTTGGTTTATTTATTTTCTTATAATACAAAGAAAATCATACACATAAAACTTTATCAACTTTAAATACTATATTTTACAAATATTATACACGCACTGCAGATTTTTATATAAATTCCCAGTGATGGTTTTTTCCTATCTGAATAGCGCTAGCTATTCGCAGCGTCTGAACAGCATTGCTGCCCAGATGCTGAATCGAAGCGGTTGCCGCACGCGTTTTGTACCACACAACATATTGTCATATAGTCTAAGTAACCAGTGAGCTCACACTATGAGTATGATACACTAATACCATAGTCAGTATACAAACGCATGTCGAACGGAGAACGAACGCGAACGTATATGCTCTTTGTGGTACAAACCTAGGGGGAAAGAACAAGCCAAAAAGCTAAAAAAATACGATTCAATACACAAAATAAATGTCAATACGTGTAAATACGTGTAAATACGTGTAAATACTTGTCAATACTGGAAATTAATGTAAATACCGGTAAATACGCGTAAATAAAAACTTCGTCAATCGCTAATGTCAAACTGTCTTATCGACTGAATTATTCATACAAAAAACTCTAAAAAGTATACTTTTTGTAAATAAAAAATAAAAATAAAATTTTTTTTTAATGTTTTTTAGCGGAAATTAATTTTCTTTTTAATTTTGCTGGGATTTGTGCGGTGATTATTCGCTGATTATTAAATCAGAAATAAATATGCGTAACATAACCTCACTTTTAATTACGTAATTAAAATTTACGCATTTTTTTATTCATTTATTTATATGTAAATATTTTGAACGGGATTGGTGCTAGGATTGGTGTCACAAAAATGAAAATAAAATTAATCCCTAGGGGGATTCCGCGCTCTTAAATATGAATAAATATGAACAAATTCGGGGGATTTCGACAAATTCAAGAGATGTTAACACAACTTTACGTTTTTTGGGAGATATTTTGAGATTTTCTGAACTGCAATACCGACAATGTTGAACTTGACAAGAACAGGGAATGAAGAAGTGGTGAATTATTATGACAGCTTCTATATATTAAAAAATATATTGATTTGTTCTGATTAACTATTTGTTCAATCTCTTTTATACTTTGTTCATTTAAATTACTTAATGACGCTCTATCGATTGCACAGACAGCCAAAATATCTTTAATAATTTTTGGAATTTTATATTCGTAGAAGTTTTGATACTCACGCCAGAACCGTTCCATTGCAAATGGCACATTTCAATTTTGCTTTGTAATGCAAAAACTTACACACATGTAACAAACAACTACCATGACAGCTTAGAAGCTGTCCCAATAATTCACCTATTATAAATAGGTCTGCAGCGCCAAAAATTCACCACCATTCATTATTATCTCATATTCACCCATATTCTAAAAATGTCAAAATATTCGACAAAATTTGAAGTATCCTACATGGTGGGTATCGGTGAATACTTACGGATATTGTCAGATACGGTGAGATATTTGAATTTTTATGAGATTTTAAGAATGAAGTTAAATTTTGGTACATAAATACGCGCGGAATCCCCCTAGATTAATCCCCTGATTAATCCTAGATTTAATCTATATTCAATAAAAATATTTATTCAAATTTTCTACAATAATTACGTAATTAAAATTTACGCAATAAAGTGAGGTTATGCAATTCATATTTATTTTGAATTTTTTATTCATTTATTTATTGCGTAAATTTTAATTAGGTAATTAGAAAATTTAAATAAATATTTTTATTGAATATAGATTAAATCTAGGATTAATCAGGGGATTAATTTCATTTTCATTTTTGTGACACCAATCCCGTTCAAAATATTTACATATAAATAAATGAATAAAAAAATTCGTACGTAATACTTTATTACGTAAATTTTAATTACGTAATTAAAAGTGAGGTTATGTTACGCATATTTATTTTTGATTTAATAATCAGCGAATAATCACCGCACAAATCCCAGCAAAATTAAAAAGAAAATTAATTTCCGCTAAAAAACATTAAAAAAATTTTTTATTTTTATTTTTTATTTACAAAAAGTATACTTTTTAGAGTTTTTTGTATGAATAATTCAGTCGATAAGACAGTTTGACATTAAGTTTGACAAACGAAATTTTTATTTACGCGTATTTACATTCATTTCCAGTATTGACAAGTATTTACACGTATTGACAAGTATTTACGTCTCAACAATATGACTCAATACGATCAATATTTGTAAATATCGTTCAATACGGTAAATATCGTTCAATACGGTAAATATCGTTCAATACGGTAAATATCGTTCAATACGGTAAATAGATGTTAATACTCGTGCAATAACCCCAAATAAAAATTCAATAAATTTTGTTCTTTCCCCCTAGGTACAAACGAAGTGTGTTGCGCGTGCGGCAACCGCTACGATTCAGCATCTGGGCAGCAATGCTATACAGGCGCTGCGAATAGCTAGCGCTATTCAGATAGGAAAAAAACATCACTGTAAATTCCAACATTTCTTGCTTAAATAACAGGAAAATGTAATTTCTTCTGCACTAAATTCAATCGCAATAATTTAGATAATCTGACACAATTTGAAACTAAATATTTTCGTTCAAAACTCATCCAGCAACTTCGTTTGAGTACAAATCAAATTTCAAAATTTTCTGCATAAAATGAAAGTCCTCTTCTGTTTAATTGGTTTAACGCACAAACGACTACGCTTGTATGAAAAGATGAACAGTTACTAAACGACTGAGACTTCTCTTCGCACAAGCGGCGTTCGTAAGGATTTAAAATTTTAGAATAGGCATAATAACATGTAGTATTATTCATCGAAGAGATATTTTTTTTCTTTCATAAAAAAAAGGTTCATAGAAACCTAGGGACTTTTATGTATTCGTTCATACAATTTCATACACGAATTTGGTATAATGAATAATATGACTAATACGTAAATCTTCTGTTTAAATCAAACGTTCGTTCATAACAAAATGAGCTTTTCCAAGTTGAAATTTTTTACGATTTGCGCGTCAATGATAGCAAAAAGAAAAAAATTAACACACACAGTATGACTGGGAAGAATCGAAGAAAGTACGCACAAAAGGAAATGAAAAAAAAAACATGTCATAAACGTAATATACACGGAATTTGCGCGAAATTTTCAGCGAATTTATGCTTTTATACATATTTATTTATATTATTTATAATCACACATTTATTTGCTCGTATTGCAGATTATTTATCATTATGTCTCACTATTTGCTGTAATAATAGTATAAATTTGAACATAAAACCCCCTAGACAGAAACCAAACTAATTCGAAAATAAAAATATCATTATAGAAGGTTTTCAAAACTACTTTTTATTCAACTTATTCAAAAGTGAATACGTATTGAAATATTTTTCAATCTCTTATCTCTTTCTTCTGCGTAAATAATATACTAGGGGCTTAATACGGCAAAAAAATTCACTGGAATTCACGTAAATTCACACTTTTGAATCGAGTGGTTATTGATGAGTTCGGTGAATTCGTGTGAATAGAATGAAATGTGTCAAAGTAATAAAGTGAGGTTATGATAACCGTAATATTTTTTAATTTATTATTTTTTCATTATTTCCGATTGTTTTCGATAGAAAATCGCTCAAAATTGAAAATAAAATTAATTTTTATTAAAAAAATATAAAAAACATTTACAATTTTGTTACACAAAATATAAATATTGCAGTAATTGCCAGCAGAAACTATTCACCACTATCTCACATATTTGAGTGAAATCGCCGTAGAATTCACCGGAATTCATTCGTTTGCAGAAAAATTCAGTTAATTTATATATTATTATAGAATTCAGTCGTTGAATATTTTGAATGAAGCCCCTAGATAATATATTGATTCATTAAATTTATATCAAAATTAATTTTGTTTCAACTAATTAGTTGAAATAGATTTATTTTTAATCGAAACGAAAAAATGTGGCACTGTTTCTCAATGTATAAGCGAAGTTCAAGGGAAAAATATAAAAATATAATAAAAAATTCATAATTGCATTTGGGAAAAACACTGTGGATCACATCTTATCAATCTGCATAGGTAAAAACCCGAGATACTCACATCACACACACATTTATAATATTAAGACCGAATCGCTTTTGAAACCGTTGAAAAAATAAATAATAACAAAACAAAATTTGCCAATGTTTGAATCATTTATTGAGCACCATTTATGTGTTATTTTCGTGAATTCATCCCAATTTATCATGTTTATTACTAGATTTTTTGTGTCACAATTTGTGACTCACAAAATGTTGGATTGCATCATCATTCTCTTGGTATACAAATTTGACTACCTAAAATTATTTGAATGCAAACAACGTAAAAAAATCACAAAGAGCATATATACAAAACACCACACATACCTCTCACGGAACGATCCTTGACGAAGCCAACGTTACACAAGCACAGGCCGGGAGAACTGCAAACACCATTTACACATGGTTCAGGACAATGCGGGTTGCATCTAATGAAAAAATAAATGTTTCGTCAATAATAACCATGAGAAATACTTCCTAGATGTGTGCGCGAAAAAGTAATTCAACACCTAGAGACGTACCTGTGTGAATCACTTGGATCTGCTCTATATCCGGGCTTACATTCGCATTCATTTGGACGAACACAATCACCTATTCGAAAAAATTCATTTACAAATTGAAGTCATTGTCAATTAAAAGGTGACGAGCAAACAATTGTGCTGAGCAAAGTGTTACCATTCAAACAGGGCTTATCACATTTTGGTTGACAATTTGTTCCGCTCTTATCTACAGTCCATCCATTGCGGCATGAACACCGATTTGGCGCTGTGCAAACGCCATTTATGCAACCTCTGAATAAACGAAAATCGTTTCACTCTCAACAAACACAATGGTGAAATATTCATGGACGCACTTACTTTTCACAAACTGGTGAACAAATTGAATTTTGCAATTTAAAACCAGGTCGACAATCGCATCTCTCCGGTGCAACACATTCACCGTAATCACAGCCATTTGTGCACTTTGGAACGCATGCACCGTTTTCTTGCAATTCATAGCCCCGGTTACATGAGCATGTGTTTGGTGCCGAGCAACTTCCTTTGCCGCATGGTGGATTACAAACAGGGACACACATTTTGCCAGCCTGATCCAATGCATAGCCTGGCTTACAGACACATGTATTACCCTGACATTCACCGTTGTCACAGCCTGTAAATTTGGAATTTTATTTGTTTTTTACACTTATTTCACTGCCATTTGTGCAAACTTTCGCTTCAAAATGGTATTTCCACGAAACTTACCAATTGGACAGGTTGGCACACATTGGCCGGCCAAGTTCTTAACGTGGTCTGGATAGCAAATGCATTCATTTGGTGCGTAACATATGCCATTTACACAATCCGAATGACAAATGGGGTTACATTTACGTACAACATGCGGATCACGTTGATAACCTTGACAACACACCGATATACGACTCAATGTTGGATTTGACTGATTAAAATATTATAATTAGATGTTTTTCGACTTTTTAAAAAGCTTGAATTCAAAAAAAATGAACACTTACCCCATTCCCGCGGGGAATTGATTGTCCTGCCACCAAAAGTGATGTGGTTCTAAAAGCAAATGTGTTTTCATTGAAAATTGGCAGAAAAAACTTCCTCAAAAAAGGTCGCTGTAATTTCAAAAAGTATCTAGAATCGATTTTTTCAAAATTACGTACGGAATTTCTTTCTGGCAAACGCCGCTTGGTTGTCTGGCCAATGTACGATTGACAAAATCGTGATAGCGATCCGGAACGCCGGGATAATGGTGTTGACGAAGATTCACAACAATTGGACTTGTACCAATGTACCATCCATTTCGAGTGGTATCGTATTCATAAAATGCACCAGATGAACTTGTATTTGGTGCTACATCAGCTAAGCAAAAATGTATTAAAAACACGACCAATATAAATAGTTTCATTTTGTGTAAAACTTTTGAATGAAATCGAAAGAAATATTGCTGCGATGTGTTCAGATAGACGATCGAACAGCAACTAATCAAAAAGCCATGAAATGAAGCTGATAAATTGAGATTTGTTTTCAATCGGTCGCCAACAAAAACATCAAATTCACTTAAGTGAATTGATAGTTATTTGGAATATTTATATAAACTAATTTACATATATTGACTTATTGACAGTTTGTGAATGCTTTTTAATTGCATTGAATATTCATAATACAGTTTTGCATAGATTGAAGCCAGGTCAAGTTATATCAAAGAACAAAGATGTAAAATAGAGAGAGAGAGATAATTGCGTTAGAATAAAAACAGGCGGTGACGTAATTTTGATTTGATTTGAAGCCAAATTAACGACGATTTAAATACAAAAGCGAATAAATCTTTCCAGTCGATTTATCGATGATACATTTGTTTCTTTTATCGGTGAGACATTGTTTAATAGACATACACCCAATGTGTGAAATAAGCAATTGATTATAAACAAAGAGAGAATTCAATAATATGCGTAATGTCGGTTTAACTTGAATCATTAGTTTAACTTCAATATTTCAAAATGTTCATAGAATCTAAAGGGATAATTTTCAATTTGATCTCTCACAAATTCTAAAATGCATGATTTGTTCATTTCTAGGGCAGAATATTTTCTCCCGCTTCAGAAAGTGAAGAGCTAAAAAAAGGTCTTCACTTTTTTCGCGAAAAGCAAAACGAAAGAATATTATTTTTCTCAATTTGTAAAGGGGTAATTCCTTAATCTGTTCTTTCGAGGCAAGGGGTGTAATCCAACCCCTGGTCAGAAGCTATGACGACTGCCAATTGATTTCAGATTTCAACTTGCTTTCAAACACTTGATCAAAACCAATATTACCTCAACCTTCGGCGATTAAAAGAAAAAGACTTTGGTGCACACAGTGGTGTAAAAGTAAAAAAATTTCTTCTGATCCAAAGGGTTTTAATTTTGTGTAAAAGTAAATATTTACCAAAAATCGGATCGAAATTGATTGCATTTTTTAGTTCCTCAATTTTCGTCAAAGGACCCTAGTAAATCGAAAGAATTGTCCAATTTTCTGAAGAAGCCAAAAAAGGTCATTCGACATTTTTCAACAATGCGTCAATTTCACGAGAAACATTCAGGGAACGTTCTAATCTTTGAAATTTTCGTAAGTTGAACGGTCGCAATTCATGTATTCTTCTTCAAAAATTACCGAAAAATACTTTACTGCGCACAGTGGGTGTGCGGAAAAGTAATATTCAAGTTTGAAGCTTTCAAATTACTCGAAAATCACTGGCATTTCACACAAATTTCATCAAAAAATGCTCCTGTAAAAATGTCGTTTGTTATCATGGCATCGACTGGATTAATAGCAAATACTTTTGTCATAGATAGCCTGTGTGTTTAGAAAAGTAAAAAAACCTTACTGCCACAACACCATCTACACTTGAATAGAAGATTTTTCTCTTTGTTTACATTCCAGTACATAACAAATTTGAAGTAAACATTGATAAGATTCACGCTAGACACAAACGGCATGAAATTAAAAGAGTCAAGTCATAAATCAAACAAACAAAATAGGAGTCCCATCTATCTATCGTTAAATAATATTTATCGCAACACATCAATATAATTTTATCATTCAATTAATGAAATGAGATTAGAATTAACAATTTCACAAGAAATTGTTTGATCTGTGAAATTCGATGAAATATGTGAAATGATACACCAACCAACACACGAATTACTTTTTGAACTAGAAGCCAAGCTGATTGAATTGATTTGCAATTTTCGGTTAATAAGAATCTTTGAATCTTTATTTAGATCGATAAATATGCGTGAATTTTGCACAACAATTTCAGAAATAAAACTGAAGCAGTTTTTTATCGCTATAAGTAAACACCGACAATTATCAACATTTTCCATATTATTCTAAATAACATAACCATATCAAATTGATTAAATCTATAGTATATTGCCATTAAGAATGTCAATATTGTTTTGATTTTATAAAATCCACAACGTGCTAAAAACTATACACATTGCTGGGTGAGTACAGATGGGTTTTTTGTTTCTATAGTCACCAGAACTATTGAATTGAGAGGCGTTTTCTCCGGATAAAACAAATACATACGTGTTCATAAGCATCTAAAACTAGTTTTGTCTCTCGTATTATAATTCTCTCGTATTCTCGTGAAATAGGCGTTTTCTCTCGATTTGGAATTGAAAACACGTGACATAACAGAGACCCAAAGAAAACAAAGTCGAACGACAGCATTCTAGTCACTCTCTCGTTTGCATACACACAAAGAAACAGCGTCTTTTCAACAGACGTCGAACAGCTTCAAAATAAATAATAAACAATGAGAATATTGCATTCGTCAGCTGTTTTACGTTCCACTTTCAAACAGGCGATAAAACAGTGCATGTATTATTTGTTTTACACACAGAGAGACGGCAGTGATCATTGAGAATTCTCAATTTGACTTCAAGAATTTGTAATTTACAGTGTCAAACCGATGTAAGAAATTCTAGACTTTTTATTTGGTTATTGCGCGCATACACAGAAAGAGTCAACAAATTTTATATCAATTTTGAGCGGATGTTTTGTGATATGTGTTAAAGTTACATTTATTGTGACAGCACGAATGATATTTGGGTCATTTGCGCTATGAATCAGACAAAAAGTATAAATTTCCAATCACGTTTTCGAATCGTCACGTAATTAACGGTGATAACACAAATCGATAAAGATCAACCAAATATCAAATAATAATTCAATTTCATTAAAAATACTTAAAGTGTTCGATGTAAAGTTATACGGTTAGAATTTATTGATTTCAATTGAATTTAATTGTTTTGTTGACACAGAATTTCTGTAACGAAGCGTTTTTCACTTACATTCGGTATAAATTACATTTGTTGTTGAAAAAAATTCAAATTATTCAGAGGCAAAAAAGAGAGTGTGTGACTGGTTTTATTGATCGTACAGATCAGATATTCCTTTTATAAATTGATTCGTGGAATGTTTCAAAAGAACGAAATCCAAATATTAATTTGAAAGAAGATCGAAAAAAAACGAAATAAAATAAAAGTTTTGCAAAAGAAATCGTGAGTTTAATCTATTTCAATTTGCATATTTATGCATAGACAATAAGAGAGAAGATATCGCTCTCAAATTAGTAAGCAATGCAGCTCCACAAATGACAATACTGGAAGCATACGATTAGTATATAACAGCGTTTTAAACAAAAGAGATCAATGAACAAAAGACCCTTTAAATTTCAAGATCTTTAAGAGTTTAAATTACGATTGCTGGTTAAGTGTAGTATTATCATCGCACGCTACTGTATAAAAATCGATTATTTATTTTTATTATTTATAAAATCGAAATTAAAAACTCATTACATGAATTTTGGGCAACCGCCATTTTCGGTAAACATGAGTGTGTGAACAAAAAAGTGCTTTATCTGGGCACGATTTTTTTTTTCATATCTATGAGTCGGTTTTAATGAACTGTGATTTTTTTTTGATTGACTAACTACCGAACCGCCATACTGTCTAATGCGTATAATCGTGAATCAAAAATCGGTCGTTACAAATTATTTCAGTTCTCTGTTATATTGCAGAAAATGTGAAATTCGGCTATTCGGCATAAGGAATTAGAAAATGTTCGAATTTTCGTTTGAAATTTTCCAAGTGGTAGAAAATTAAGATGAAAAAATATTTATTACCTATGACCCTGGGCAATGGGGTCGAAAATTATCTGTAAAAACTGCAAAAAATTGCCCCAAAAAATTTCGTACGGAATGGTCGCGTTTTATTGGTTTATCTGATCTGTTTTTTTGCTTTGATTTTTGTAGAAAAAAAATGTGTAACGCGCAAGTGTGACAAAAACATACACGTGTCTGGCCAATATTTTCGCAATAGCAGATAAAATTAATGACTCAGTTCGTTCAGGTGAGCGAATCGTGTAATCGCATTTTTCAATTCAGTCGGCGCCTGAATGAGATAAACAACCAAAATTCGAAATATTACCAAACGCCGATGCAATGCGGTGTTTTAAACTTTTACAAAATCCCATAAGTTTGTTTGGAAGAATTTCCACGATTTTCAAACACGGTGCAAGGGAGCAATTTCTGTTGGAAGAAATCGAAAGTTTTTATTAATTGCATGCGAAAAGTATGGCACAAAATGAATCTAGATCGCTTCGAAATGATTTATTGCTTTTTCTCAATTATGCTGACTCACAGCCTTGCTTCGGAGATTACTGACTCCATTTATCTGTAAATAGTTCTATTGCATCAAGTGCATTTCATGATTGAATTATTATAATCCAGTTATATAAAGCACGACGTTGACAGCTATTATTTGAAAACAAATCGAATATTTGATTTTGAAAAAAATTCCTTCAGTGAATGCAAGAAAAGGGGAAAAAATTAAAATATACTCCACTGATTTCACGCTTGTTGTTTGAAAACAAAATTCAAAATTTCGAAATATTGTGAAATGCACGTAGAAATAATAAATAATTGTTACAAATAAGTGTCGCGACGGTTTCATTAAGTTGACAGCAAAAAAACGGAAATCAAATATGAAACGCTCGTAGATAAGCAAAGATATAACGATTGATTCGAGTTGCAACGACACTACAAATACGTGTGAAAAACCATCAGTCTACAGCCTACTATCGTGCGCTACTGTTGCACGAAACACAGCCTTTCAATTTTTTATATAGAAGAATTTTTGAACGAATTTAAAAAAAAAAAATTTAATTTTGAAGAGTAACGTGACAAAGCGTTGGTTTTGCAGATTTTTTAGACCTTTAAAGGTCAAGTGATTGTCACCGTCTGGACAGTCAGGCGAATTTCCAGAGACAGGTTCATAAATTAAATATTGTGTTGTACTTAAGTTTCTTTGTTTATTTGG
Source organism: Contarinia nasturtii (assembly GCF_009176525.2). Taxonomy (NCBI): domain Eukaryota; kingdom Metazoa; phylum Arthropoda; class Insecta; order Diptera; family Cecidomyiidae; genus Contarinia; species Contarinia nasturtii. Next base: position 14,529 of record NW_022199931.1, on the reverse strand, counting down.
AACCGGCGATAAAGAGCTTTTGAATCAAGAGTATCGACGTTTGATATGTAAATTTTTCAAATTTTACATAAGCATTCTTGACCGAGCCATTTTACTTTTCCGCACACACCAAGTGTGTAAGGGGAAAGTATTTTTTTACTAAAATTGTTCATGGTTTTGGCGAACGGTTGACTAATATCCGTCAGAACTTTTCCTTTCATTCAAAAATCGATCTCCACATGAATCGTAATGATTCACAACAATATTTTCCTTTTCAATTTATGAATAGAAAAGGAACACAGTGATTTAATTTTGATTAAAACACTTCGTTTTAATGAAATTCAAGTGAATCAAATGTTGATAAATTGAAACAAATCGATTTGATATTATTTTCAAATAAGAAGTAAACACGACAACGTTCAATACAAGTAGCCGATACGAAAGCCGGTTTGATAAATTTTATGAGGTGCAAATTGAATGCGTCATAAACATATATCAACGCACAGCTGGTGTATTGTGTATGTATTATAGCTCGTTGTTTGGCATGCGTCCAATTGAATTCATGCGGAAATCTAGTATAATGAAGCAAAACACATAAAAGTTGTGCGACAGAATTTCAGAATGTGGCGTAAATATAAACATTGGCACGGCACGTGGTTGCGCACTGGAATTTTTTCGAAAAGGTCATAGTATCGCTTAACGCCGGTGTTCAAACTTCAATTACGTTTTATACGTGTATTGTAGCAGCAGCTTACGCTCAGTTCTGAATAGTGTTAATGCTGAATATTCATTGAGTTTTTTTGCTTTGAACTGTGCGTTTTACTTTGTGAGTCTCTTATATCCCGAATAATTAAAACCAGATTCGAAATTTTTGTATTAATAAAGACGAAGGTCAAAGGTTTTACTTTTTCGGAAGAACACATTTAATTTTCTGACGAAGTTTTAAACCGAAAGTTACCGGTTATCATTTGTCATATCAAACAAAACATCTTTACCGAACCCAAATCAACTAAAAGCGGACATTTGATTTCTCAAAAAAGAGTTGGCTTTTCTAAATTTCTGTTTTGAACTGTCGTGTCAATCGAAATAAGTGCAGAAGAAAAATCATTCTATTGTTGATGTGCGGAACAGTGAAGTAGTGACCATTAGCGAGCTACATGTTGATTTGATTGCACAAGTTGACTTAGAACGAATATTGATTTTGATTGGCACCAATCGATTAGAAATGCAATGTGAAAGACCGTGTAACTTCAAGTGTGTTTACATTATTAATAATAGCCACTTGAAATTATTTGATAACAACTAGTGATGCGTTAAATTTATTTTTATTTATTCGACGATAATAGTATCAATTTGGTGCCGACGATAAAGACCATTGAAAAAATGTGGTTGAAATACAGTTGGAACGATTGATTTTTATTGATTCACCGCAAGTTTTATTAATAATAACAAGCTATTATTAGGTAGTTGTCAGCAAAGACTTATTCAGACTGAAGAGGGGGGCCGATTCAAGAAATTGTTTGAACCGTTTTGATCAAAGCAGAGTGAAAATTGTTGTGAATTTTTAGTCAGTAATTGAAAAATACTAGACCACCTGGCACCGAATGTGTATGGGAAATAAAGTGAGCTGAAATTCAGTTTAATTCTCATCTATTTTACTATTGAGTACTATGTTTTATAAACACTGGACTCAATTCTATGTTGTTTATAATGTTAAAACCACAAATTACCCTTTTTTATGGACGAAAACCAGTAAAATGCCATAAAATTTATGGAAAAAATGAAATTAAAATTGATTGGTTTTGGTTGTCACTGAAAAAGTCCGAATGCAAAGTATTTTTGCGTGATTATTGGAAAATATAAAAAATACATTAAATTATGCCCATTAAATTCTCTCCTATCTCCCACCAATTCCAATTGTTTATATATAAACCTTTCAAATTACTTGATTGTTGGCGCAATAATTCATATATTTGACAGAGTACTTAATAGTGTGTATTTAAATACATTTTTGCCTTGATTTGACATATCAAAGTGACAGTTGGCATTAACTGACATCCAAACGATGAAACCAATTTGTTGCCAAAAAAAACCTAAACGAAATTTTTGTAATTAAAAATGACTTAGATTCTGTGTATATATTGATTTCAGTGTGAATGAGGTGGTGAACGGTGATCAATAGTCAATTCGATCGAAATTAGATGTGAGCCCGTGACTTGATTGGAAGACGTGTATTTATTGAGTAAGTATAAGATAAAATTCATCGCCCACAACCATGAATCGGAACAAAGAAAGAAAGTCACGGGACCCAAATCCAGTTTCAAAGGCTTCAATTCTATCAAAACTTACGTTTTGGTGAGTGATTTTATACCATTTCATTGGTTTTTCGTTTTTAATCAAATGTTTGTGGTGTGCAATCAGGTGGCTGAAGCCAATGCTTACAATTGGAATGAAGCGTGCCATTGAAGAAGACGATATTTATGCTGTAACAAATAGCATGAGAAGCGATACAAATACAGAGGCTTTTGCACAGCTATGGCAATTAGAATTGAAGAAAAAGAAACCAAGCATTCTACGAGTTATGCTTAAATTACACGGGTTTAAGGTTATATCACTTGGTATGCTGTTCTCATTTGGAGAAACGTTAGCTAGGTAAGATTGGTGAAAACAAATTTTATTTTTGCATCTGACGTTTATAATTTTTCTTTGACGAATGACTGAACTGAGACTTCTTATACACCATCAGATATATGACAGTACTAATAGTCATAGTAGCGTCTTTATTTGTAATCATGACTTTTAGATTACGTCGGATCAATGAATTTGCCGTCAATCTTCTTATTTCTACTTTTAATAAATATTTCTTCCGTCTCTTTATTTCCAGAGTAATTCAGCCAATTTGCCTAGGAGGCTTGGTCGGCTACTTTGCACAAACCGAAGAAATTAACATAACACTAAACGATGCATATTGGTATGCAACGGGAATTGTATTGGTAATTTTTTCTATTATGATTTTACAGTTTTTTCATTATTTTAATCAGTACCGTATTTTTTTAGTCAACTGCTTTCATGACAATCACATTTCATCCATTCATTTTGTTCATATTTAAAACGGCTTGTAAAGCTCGTGTCGCATGCAGCGGATTGATTTACCAAAAAACGTTGCGACTTTCAAAGTCACTGACCGAAGAAGGCCAGAATGGTAAAATCATCAATTTGCTATCAAGCGATTTGGCAAAATTTGATATTGGACTGGCTTTTTTACACGACACATGGAAGGGGCCTTTGGAAGCTATCGTTTTTTTTCTCGTGATTTACATAGAAATTGGCATATCGGCCGTATTTGGAATGGCATTTTTGGCCAGTTTCATACCATTACAAGGTGAGAATGAAAAAATTATGCGAAAAAATTTCCGAAGAAAAAAAATCTGTGAAAAGAAAATCGGATGAAACATTTTCAAACAAAAATTTTTTTAAAGATTTTTTTTGTTTAATTAAAATATTTTTTTTTCTGTTTTAAAATATATTTATTTTATTAAAATTTTAAAAATATACTATATTTATAAATTCTATATTTTGTCCTTTGTAGCTTGGATCGGTCGTCGATCAGCGCAACTACGTATGAAAAATACCCTACGCACGGATTTCCGTGTGAAAATCATGAACGAAATTCTACTAGGCATTCAAGTCATTAAGATGTACGGTATGTGTTTTGCCTAATTTTCCACTCAATATTCTTTTGATTTGAAATTCAATATATATTTATTTCGATATTCAATTTTGTTTTCAGCTTGGGAAAAATCGTTCGCTAAAATGGTCGATCAAATTAGAAAGTAAGTTTTAAATTGACTAAAATCCGAATTTGATGACGTTCAACATGCTAAATATAAAATCAAATTTTTATTTTCGATTTTTCAGAAAAGAAGTAAATGTGATCCGTTCAATTGCCTACATTCGGGCGACTATCAATTCATTCACAATGATATCAAAGGTGTCGATATTTTTGAGTTTGGTTTCATACATTTATTACGGCAATGCAATTACGGCGCGAAAAGTTTTTATCGTTTCATCATATTTTAATATTTTGAATTTATCTATGGTCTATTTTTGGCCAATGGCATTAACACACACGTGAGTATAATGGAATTTGGGGGGCCAGACAATCAGACATTGTACTGAGTCGAGAGGAAATGCTATGCCATCAGCTATTCCAATTATTATTTGTGTATTATTATGGATTGAGCTAAGATCTAGTTCAATGAGAACGTCCACTGCCAACATATTGAAATGATGACAAAATTCCGCTCACTCAGTACCATGTCTGGTTCGACTTCAATTTCTGAAAAAAAAAATGCATTTCTAATTCGTCGATTTTATACCTTCATTCCAGTGCTGAGGCGTACATATCAATAAAACGTGTACAAGAGTTCCTTCTTCGGCCCGAGTCCAAACGCCCAGAAAAGCCAAATTATAAAAATAGTAACATACTCAATGGTGGCATCGCTTCCAAAACCAATGGTTTCCCAGTGTTTGATAAGTCCAATCAAAAAAATTCCGATGCGATTGCAGACCAAGAGAATGGAGTAGCTACTATTGCCTACACTCAACAATTGAATGAAACACCATGTAAACGTGTTCAGTCTATAGACGGTGCTGAAAAGTTTATTCGATTTGAGAACGCGTCGGCGGTGTGGGAACTGAGCGAAACTCGTCAAATGAACGGAATATTTGAGATGAGTCTCGAGATCAAGCCGGGGCTGTGCGCGATTGTTGGTCAAGTTGGATCGAGCAAATCGACGTTGTTGAACGTAATTTTGGGCGAATTGACACTGGACGCTGGTTCGATGGAGGTCAGCGGTTCAATTAGCTATGCGTCACAAGAAGTCTGGATTTTCGAAGGATCCGTTCGTGATAATATAGTTTTTGTTGAAGATTTCGATGAACAACGATACAATAAGGTGGTAGAAGTATGTGCATTAGAACGTGATTTTAAATTACTACCTCAAGGAGATGCAACAATTGTCGGTGAACAAGGATCTTCATTGAGCGGAGGACAAAAGGCTCGTGTAAAGTAAGATCATATCCATGAATCTTAGGAAATATTAAAACTTATAGATTTCTTTCTTCCAGTTTGGCTCGTGCAATTTATAAAAAATCCGATATTTATTTACTTGATGATCCATTGTCAGCGGTTGACACACATGTGGGGAAACATATCTTTGAGAAATGTATAAAAGGATTTTTGGCGGACAAAATTTGCGTACTAGTCACACATCAATTGCAGTATTTGAAAAATGTACAACATGTCGTTTTGTTGAATGGTGGAAAAATTGAAGCACAAGGACCGTTCCAAACGTTACAACGATTTAATAAGAAATCATTGATGCATGCACAAGAAGAAGGCGATCAAAATGCCATTGACACCTTCCAGAATCGGGTGAGTTGACACGTGAAAATTAATGTGAAGTGAAATTGGATGAATAAAAATAATAAAACGAAGACATAACAAATTTTACCACGTAGGAAAAATGTTAGGTTCCTATTTTTATTGAGATTTTTGGTCACACTAATTTTCACCCGGTTGTTGAGTGGAAATAATTGCCACCGAAATCAATTGAATGTAAGAACATTTTCCAAAAGTGAATTTTTCAGAATTTTTCGTTCGGGTAAAAATATTTTTGGAAAATGTTCCCGTATTCGCAATTTTTCACAATTTAATTGCAAGAAATTTTAACAAAAAATTAAAATTTTCAGATCCGTAAACATTCATCATCATCATCATTTTGCAACGAAGAAGTTGAAGACGATCCAAATCAACGCAAAGAGAACCAAGTAATTGGTTCCATTAAATTCCGTACTTACAAAACATTTTTTAAGGCTGCCCAGAGTAATATCTTCGTTATCATCGTATTCATACTATTTATTGTGGCACAATGTGCCTGGAGTGGTGCCGATTTCTTTTTGTCAGAATGGTAAAAGATTTTTTCCCTTTAAAATTCAATAGATGTTTACAAAGAAATTAATTCATTTTACAAAATCATTTATTTTATAATTTAATTTATAAAATTATTTAATTCATAAAGTTATTTTATTTATAAAATTGTATAATTTTCCAGGGTGAATTGGGAGGAAAAAATCATAAAAAATAACGAAACCAAAGTGCCTTTACAAAGAACTACATCAAACGAATCATCAATCAAGGAAAATCGTGAATTTCTCATTATGATGTATACCAGCATCATGGTGATTGGTACCATCTGCTACTTATGTCGTTCGTTTTCCTTCTACCGAATGTGCTTACGAATTTCCATCAACTTACACGATATGATTTTCCGTGGAATTTCACGAGCAAAAATGATTTTTTTCAATAACAACCCCAGTGGACGAATACTTAATCGCTTCGCAAGAGATATAAACAATGTGGACTCCTTGCTGCCAAATATCATTGTTGACGTTCTTGATGTGAGCTCAATTTTTATATTTTTACATTCATCAATCATTAAGAATAAGACTTTTTTGGATTGCTTGAAAATTGGCCCCAAAATGAATGTATTTTTTTTATTTTTCAGTGCTTTTTGCAATACGTTGCTATAATTGTGATAAATGGAATAGTGAATCCGTGGCTGTTGATTCCAGCCGTAATAATGACCTTCTTGTTTTATATCATGCGTTTAATTTATATCAATGCTGGACGTAGTTTCAAGAGGATTGAAGCACTGAGTACGTAGATTTGCGATTTTTCCAGAAGAAAATACATTTTTTTTTTGGAAAAGAAATCTTTTCAAATATATATTTTTCAAAATACCAAACAATATTTTTTTGTAAAAAAATTGGAAAATAATTAATTAAAAAAATGATTTCCAGGTCGAAGTCCAATATTCTCTCATATGAATGCAACGCTTCAAGGACTGTCAACGGTTCGTGCTTTCAACGCGAGCAAAATTCTGGAGAAGGAATTTCACGAGTTTCAAGACTACAACACATCATGTTGGTATCTCTTCATTTGTTCATCGCGATGGTTTGCACTCTGGCTGGACGTTGTGTGCCTTCTATTCGTCACGTTTGTCACGTATAGCTTTTTATTGCTTTCAAATTGTAAGTCATGTACTTCTTAACGAACTGTCAGCGTAAACAGTTATTTCGTGAAAAGTAGAAGAAATAAGTTAATCAAGTCCGTTTCCCAAATTGTAGACACCGAAAGTGGAAAAGTTGGTTTGGCCATATTAAGCAGTATTAATTTAATTGGAACATGTCAATGGGGAATGCGCCAGAATGCCGAATTAGAAAATCAAATGACATCGGTGGAAAGAATAGCCGAATACGCTGAATTGCCACCGGAGCCACCTCTTGAGTCAGACGAACAAAATGCACCACCAAAAGATTGGCCATATTATGGAAACATCGAATTCAAATCGTTAAGCTTGCGTTATGCAGAAAATTCTGGTCGAATTCTGCGAAATTTGACATTCCGCATCAATGCCAAGGTACTCTTCTCTATTCAACGTTTTCAAGTCTGAATGTTTCTGGACTAAAACGTATTTTTTTTAAATAGGAAAAGGTTGGTGTGGTCGGTCGTACGGGAGCTGGAAAAAGTTCGATAATTCAATCGCTCTTCCGTTTGGCCCAAAACGAGGGTCAAATACTGATCGATGGCATTGACATTGGCGTGATTGGTTTGCATGATTTGCGAAAGAAAATTTCGATAATTCCACAAGAAGCAGTTCTATTCTCCGGCAGTCTTCGATTCAATTTGGATCCGTTTGAAGAACGAACCGATGATGAGCTATGGAATTCACTCGAACAAGTGGAGTTGAAATCGGTAATCGCGTCATTGCCCGGCGGCATTGACTGTAAGGTATTAGACGGGGGATCAAATTTCAGCGCTGGCCAACGTCAACTACTCTGTTTGGCACGGGCCATTCTTCGAAATAATCGCATTTTGATTTTGGACGAAGCCACCGCAAACGTTGACTCAGAAACAGATCGACTGATTCAAGAAACCATACGCAATAAATTCGCCGATTGTACGGTCATTACGATCGCACATCGATTGCATACGGTCATGGACAGTGATAAGATACTTGTCGTTGATGCCGGAGAAATTATGGAATTTGGTCATCCATTTGAATTGATACAGAAATCAGACGGTTTCTTTAAACGATTACTCGATCAAACAGGCAGCTCAACAGCGACAGCTCTGACACTGGTCGCCAAAGAGGTAAGAATTAATTCCATTTTTCAAAACAAACAATGATTTTTTTCTCGTTTTTTTTTTTTTGGTTTTTATAGAGCTACGACAAATGCCATGCAAAACAAGAATGAAACGACTTCAAGTGGAGGGGTCAGGCCATGACTTCACAGCAGTTTAAACATACTCGTCAATTTCAAAATCTGATTCATTTACTTAATTTAGAATAAGGTCTTTTAAGACGGCGTATCATTTTGCGGATATTTTGTGATTATTTTGTATTATTCTTTTTGAGTAGCTCAAATTAGACTTTAATTGATGTACCCAAATGATTTTACTTTTAAATTAAATTAAAACGACACATTTTTAGAATATTATGTTGTTGTGTAATTTTGATTCAGAATTGAAGCGTTGTTTTTCTTTCGAATTTTTTTACCTGATTTTTTAGTACTTTGTTTCGAATTTTGATTTGAATTGCTGCAAAAAGATATTAATTTATGATTATAAAAAATACTCTCTAATTTCGAGGGCAACATTCGTGCCACATTTATTGCTGTTCTTTATTGTTTGCACACACTATTTCTATTGAATATTGGCCGAAGGTTTATTTGTAAGTTGAAGCAGTTACAAAGACTTAACAAATGAATGAATTGTTCTTTTAAATTCAATTTGGTCAATAGATTGAATATATTCTTTCCCAACAATAAATACATATTGTTTATTGTTCATCGCCGACAATTACAGTCGTAAACAGTTGGTTTTTTTTCTTACAAACTATTTTCGGTGTAATTTTTTTTGTAAATATTCACATTTCAAACGAATGGACGAAATTTTCGGGTTTCATATTTATCAAAAATTGGTTATTATTGAAAAGTTACTAATAGAACTTGAGCATAATTTGCATGAAAGTATATAAATCACATCGAGAAAGGAAAACCTTTATTTTGGTGATGTATTTATAAGAAAAATGTAGATTTCTACAAGTAAAAAAAATTATACTATATAATACTAAAAGAAAACCTTGGCTCATGTCTTTGAATAATCTGTAATCTGTTCAATAAATGTTTGGTTGACGCTTACACACTTTTAATAAACACATGACCATTAGTATCGCAATAAATACGAGTTTGAGCAACTAAACGATTGAATTCGGCGATTTTATCCAAACGAATCATTCCAATAGTGGCACTTAATGCATGGCTATCTCGAATATGCTGGTCCAGGTTTCCTTCAAGAAACATTTTTTTGCAATGTTGGCATTCGCGCTGATGTGATTTCAAATGTTGTTCCATTGGTTCTTTGAGCATTTGTATACCGCAAGTAAAACATATTTGCATATGACAACGCTTCTTGTGGCCAAGAAGTGCCTGTATTTCGGCATGCATTTTCCACATTCATCGCACCTGTGCACTCTATTTATGTGGTCTTCATAATTACTTTTCTTAACCGGGGACGGACAGTGCGGACATTCCACCAAAAAGTCTTCATCTTCAGATTGAGAAGAGCAATCGTCATATTCACTATAATCACTATAGCTATCGTTATCCATTGTCCTAATTTAATACGAACAAATATAAAATAAACCAAATAAATTGAATTTCAATATGCAAACAAATTTTATTTAGCATACCTCACTTGCACATTTGTTTGGTGAGTGTTTTGAAATGTAAAGTAATTGCGTATTAATAAAATGTCTGAAGTTGAAAGAGCCAAAAAATAACTCACACATACTCGAACGCATACTGGAACGTTCTGTTATTCATACATTGACAAATCCATAACTCTTAAATTGTCATGTCCTCTTAGTTGTACTCATTTCATTTTACAAACACCGGCGAAATTTCATATTCATTTTTATTGGAGTATATGCTAAATTATAACGTGTTGATATGGATGCATTTCGTTAAGTTTTTTTTTATAAATATATATATATGTATGATTGGGAATTCGAAAAAACAAAAACAACCGCTTATCAATACTGTTTGTTTAAAAACATTGCGTTTCAAATGAAAATATCGAAATATACAGCGATTGTAACCAAAATATATCAACATTCAACATACATTCGTTATCGTCTGTATTTTGTATACTTTCGTCTATGGGCGATACGGCAATACTTGTAGAGAGGTAGAGAGAGAGTAAAGTTTGTAAATAACAAAAATCGAAGAATTTTTTTTCTACCTACAATAACAAATTTTTCTCTACCTAAAATATTATAAATTTTATGAATTTTGTCCCAAAAACTTCTCATTGCTGCATTTTCATGCAAATGACTTAAAAAAGAATAATGAAATATTCAAAAAATGACGTTTTGTGTATATTTAAATGTGTATTTTCTACTGTATTGAAATGAAAAACAAAACATATACGGCCACATGTTGAATTCACACAAGTAACACATACAAAAGTCATATTTGTAATGGTGTGCGTCAAGTTGTCCGCTGTCTGTAGAGCCATGTATTCGCATAGACGTTATTTCACACACGCACATACACACACGCACGGTTGTGAAATACTGCTCATATATGCCAGTGTGTGCACACATTAAACTGATTCATCATTCCTTTGGTAGCATCTCAATGGAAAGAACGGCGATCTTTAATTATGCCGTCATTTTATTTTTTTCTCAACATTTTGCCTGTCGTTTGTGTCTATTAAAAATATATTTCTTGATTAAAATGTGAAAAAAGTGCGTGTAAGTGAATTTAATAATTTAAAAAAATAAGTGTACATATTAAATTTTAGATTTTAACACGTTTTTCTGTATATTTCTTGTAGTGACGGTGTAGGCTTCATATCATCGAGAAAAGATGAAGCAAACGAAAAAAAGGAAGATCTATGAAGAAATCGTAAGTATTTGTTTTAAATTTGTTAGTTTTCAATGTTTTTTCCCTAAAAAACGTGTTCGTTTCGTTATTATTTTTGCTCAAAACGTATACGCGTAACTGCGCGTTAACATAACCCAAAATTAGTATTGCATGTTTCTTCGGTGCATTTAAAAAAAATTCCAGAAACTAAATTCATTCAAAAAAATTTATATTTCTTTTTGTGTTCAACTCTTTTAAAACTTGTGAACTCGGTGTGAAACAGTGTAATTTAAAGTTATATTTTATCGGGTGTTTTCAGTCTGAAAGCATATAATACGTATCTCGACAAATCTCGAACTCGAATATCTCGAAACCTTTTCATGACATATGATATCCTCAACGTATATTCTCTATGTTGACTTTGAATCTCTTTTTTCTCCATGTATACTTTCTGTGTATTGTATTACTGGCAATTGACGATAGTTGTAGTTGAATTGGTATTCCAAGAAATACACATATGTGTTGAATTGATATATGCTTCAAGCAGTATATACCGCTTCGTATATATAGTCCATAAACATGTAGAAAAATGAAACTGAACACATGGTTTCAGTTTAATACGATTTGAAACGTATAGGCGATTAGTTGTTACAAAATGTGTACCTCTCTTAAGTTTTTTTTCCATAATTTTTTTTTTTTTTTTTCATCAGTAAAAAATGTGAAATGAAAATTTACGAACGAAAAAGTGCGTGTTTCCAAAATATAATGTAAAAATATGTTGTTGTTTTTTCAAATATTTAAATAGAAATTGACGAACTTGGTGAATTTATAAAGATATTAATTCATATATTTTTTTCATGTTTCGTATAGGATGTGTGCGTGAAGAGTAAAGAATATGGAAAAAAAGAAGAGCATCACTCCCAGAAACGTAAGTGTATTTCCTTTACAGAAAAAATTACTTTAGTTTAAATCACCGAAAAATCGATGCTTATACGATCTTACTTTATTGACGAAAAATTGTTTGCGTTGTATGAATACAACCATGGATTTGAAGAAAATTTGTTACAATATTATTTAGTAACATACTGAGTTGTGCTTTAAAACTAAAAATGTGTATCATTTTCATTGTATGTACGCATGATTTCGAATGTGATCATTATCTCATGCATTTCCTTCTAATGAAAAAACACATGAAGTTTTCTTCTAATGAAGTTTTATTAGCCATTTTAATTGTTTTCTACCCAAACGGTTAAAATGCGGACTTATCTGAAGATGTGTAATTTGGCAACAGGAATAGTTTAGAACAAGATAAGATGCGTACGCATAGTAACCACTGTGAGCGCACAACTACGTAGCTTAATTTTGTAAAAACTCTGAGAAAATACCGATGGAAAAACACTAAGTAATAGAAGCAAAATGCCATTTTAACATGGACATATTTTCTCACATGTTAAAATGCCAATTCAACCGCAACACATTTTGTTTGCGGGTAAAATGCTATTTTTACATTTTAAAAAATATGTTCATGTTAAAATCGCATTTTTAAAGAACATTCATTTTCGAGCATAGATTTGTTAACATACTCATCGAAAATGTGTTGTGACAATTTAAAATGCCAAGTTTTCACCGACATTCCAGTAGATAGTACACATTCAGAACGACGCAGCAACATTTCAGCACAGCAAGTAAGAAATTGCAGATTGCTTGCCAATTCCATTGGGTTCAATATTCTTAATTTTTGTCAAAATTTCGCATCTTGCAATCAATTGTGGTTCAACCTGCAATTATTGATAAAATATTTGTTATAAAATATCGAATTTGACTTATATTGGAGAAATAATGAATCTGAAGACGTTCTCTTAAATAATAATGAATTGCAGCTTCATATTTATCCTTTAAGGCTCCGCAAACAACAAGTTTCTTAAGTTCAATTTCATTGAGTGTTAATAATTTTAAAATATTTATCTTCTTTTTTAGTGATTCCAAAATTAGATATTGTTCAATACAAACACGAACCGATATCTAATGTGACAATATTTGAACGAAGACGTTCAAGTGTATCGATTTTAATTGCATTCATTTCTTCGCAGCAATATATCTTCTAACATTGGAAAATCACTATAAATCTTCGCAGCAATATATCTTCTATGCTGCGAAGATTTATAGTGATTTTCCAGCGAAGAGAACAACATGATTTGCGAGAAAGGTTTGCAATGGCCAGATATTCCTTATATTTGATGTGACGGTCCGTTGTTGTTGATGGACCATGTGCTTCACTTGCAGATATGTTGAATTTACTGGTCTCATGCACTTTTGGTTGCTCAAAACGTAACTGCTGAGAATATTTATCAAAATCGTTATTGATTAAGAGAATTAGAAAAAGAAAACAGAAGAATTTCCTAATGAAAAAACTATTTCTTGCATTAACCTGCAATTAAAAATATCACAACTCTCAAAGTAATTGAATCATTTATCAAAATATCAAAGTTTCAAATTGCTTATAGCAACACCGTTCAAATGAATCTAACATCAATTGAGAGGCTGAGAGTAAAAACAGTACGTCGCATCTCATCTCTTACTCTCATCTGTATTTTCTCAGAGTAGTGTTTTCGTTCATCTCCGCACAGCACCGCAAATCACCGTCCGTGAGCCCGCATTTCAGCCATTTCATATACATGCCATATTCCATAAGTCAAAAGTTTAGCTACTTCAACTCATCATATATGGAACTTATGAGTTATCACTTTATTCCAGCAAATTTCAGTATAGAAATACATGAAAATTTGTTGTTTTTACTTTTACCTACCTGAACTTGTCCTTATTGTGTACTCTGCTCATTGAGCACAGATGTAATTGGGTTTTGATATTTTTCCGAATCATTAGTGCTTCTATATTCTGAATCATTGGTGCATTTTTTATTTTCGTCACTTCACTAATGCGGCTCAATCAAATCGGCATCTACGATCAGTATAGCTCAGCAAGTCAACCAGTGAGGACATGTTTTTCTTTTGGTTTATTTAAAAAAAAATGTTTCATTTTGAATCAGTGTTAATTTGTGTATAATAAACAGGGTACGTGTGACAATTTTGGTAGCTGACAATATATATTTTTGCTTACGTAGTGATTTTTTTTTATAAAGAAAGAGGACAGTACTTGTAATATGAAGGAAGTTGATGAAAAAGTGTGCCATTATTCTTTTGAAATGAATTTTAGTTTTACAAGCAACAAGTTCATTATCACTTTTACCTTTTAATTAATTATTTTTATTTCTTCTTTCAAAATAGACGATCATAAATGGGATTCGGATGCAACACCATATGGACTTTAAGCCGAACGTGAACGTAGTCGTAATGATGAAATCAGCTGCGATGTTTACATAGCTGCCAAACGGTATGTTCATTCGTCTCTTTTACACGATTTAAATAGAATATTTTAGCAAAAAAAATAGTAAGCTCAAATAGTTCTTATTGAATGTGAAATTGCTTTCAAATGGGATGATGCCCCCTTTTTGAATGCTGTTTGTTCTGAAAATGACTTAAGGTATTTTGTCTTGGT
>NW_022199930.1:0-10062 GCF_009176525.2 Contarinia nasturtii | reverse complement strand
ATGTCGCATTTTGAATTTTCAACATTTCATGAATCGATCCGGCCTACATTGTCCATCCATGGGAAAATTCAATTTTTCTTCCAAAAGTGATATTTAATGTATTCTTAAACACTCAAAAATGTGTATTGGGGGGTTTTTGGGTACGATAAAACCGAATATGACGTTATTTTTGCGATACAATTCATTTTCGACACACTTTTCATACAAAAAATTCGAAAAGTTTGGATTTTTGTATGGAAGCCATGCCTGTATGATATCGTAATGAGCTGAAACTTTGCACAGGTTATTTTTATCACACATAAATACCATTCCGAAAGTTTGAAGACATTTCAACGAATATTAGGGGCACCTCCCGAACAATATTTTGGATTTTTCGCTCTAAAACGAAATTTTGTATGGGAAGTACCTTAATATGCATTGAAATTTCTTCAAACTTTCAGAATGTTAACTTTTTGTGAAAAAAATAACCTCTGCAAATTTTCACATGATTACGATATCATATAGGCATGGCTCCGATACAAAAATTCCCATCTTTAGTAGTTTTTGTAAGAAAAGTGCTTCGAAATTTCTTTTTATCTAAAACTAATGTCAGATTTAGTTTTCTTTCATGTCGTGGATCACAGTGCGGAAAAGTTCATCTTACGGATGTAAGACATTTTATTTTTAAGATGAATCGTTCGCGGTGTGAATACAAGAAAAAGGTCAATTTGGCATAATTGTCTGACGAGCAATTGCTCGAATTCATCAATTCTGTTGAAAGCGAAGATGAAATTTACAGCAGCGATGATAGTGTTGCGGACCCTGACTTTGTTTTTCATAGCATTTTGTCAGAGGAAGATGAAAGAACTATTTCGCAAGCCATTCATGACATGAATTCAGCTGAGGACACGGACGCATTTATCGAGACTGTAAATATTTCATTGAATTTGACGGAGTTGATACCATCAGCTTCCTCAACGTTTATACAAGAGACAGCACCCGGCGAAAGAGTTGACATGGTCGAAGTTGGCAATCAAAAAGTATTTGTCATTTCAAGACGAATCGCTACGCAAGAAAAAGGGTGACCATACAAAGGAACCATATCACAGTTTGTATCGGAGAGAATGAAACAGCATGAGAGAGACGTTGACCAGTTGTGAATAGAAAAAAGTGCTCTTGCTTATCACTCTATTACATACGGACATACGTTTAATTTTGATGAGGTCGCCGTACTTGAAAGAGAAAAAAATTGGGAGAAGAGAATGTTGCTTGAAGAAGTGCACATTAAAATGGACCGATCATGTGTTAATAAGATCGAATATAAGAACATTAGTGATATCTATAAGACTTTATTTTAATGTTTTCTATTCTATTTTGTTATTGTTTTCAATTCCACAGAATTCCATTGTGACTTTTTGTCATAATTCCATTGTGACATTTCCATACGTTAATAGTTTTAATTTCCATTTATTCCATTTCCATTACTGTCATGAAGGTTATATACTTTGTTTACTTTAGATTGCACAATTTTATTAAGAATAGTTTCCGTAGCTGATGTGATGTTATCTAATTTTATTTATCAATTGACTTTGTTTTTTCACTTATTTCATGAGAAATTTGTTGATAATGACACAATTTTTGAATTCTGTTGACGATAGAAAATGTTGTGATTTTTGGTATGATTAATTTAATTGGATACATGGTTTAACTTTTTGTTTGTAACGTGCATAACCCCATAGAGCGGGGGTTGAAAAAAAGAAAAAAAACAACAAATCAAAGAAAAAGCGGGGGGGTTGGGGGGCAGTCGGACATTAAATTTGTCCGAAGAATTGTCCGAAAACCGGACGAACATCCGAACATTTAAAAAAAAAATTCCGTGTCCGTTGACACCTTTATTGTAATGTAATTATTACAACTGTGATGGAAGAGTGGAAGTGGAAGAGTTTCGATGGTTAAAGTAAATTCTGATTTTCTTTCATGTTGTCGTTTTTGGTGTCATCCAAAATGGAAGAACTGTATTTCGAATCTGCCTTTCGATCACTTTTCTAACTCATTGCAACAATGCGAAATATCCTGGAATTATTTTGCCATCATTTCGTATCTTTGCGCTTGCGTTTCAACCGATCAGTCGCTTCAATTGATATGTACATATTCGAAGATGATGATTTGACACATGCTCAATGTGTTATTTGAAAATCATCTGTACTGTAGGCTAATACCGGTTTTTTACCGGTTTTGGACTACGTTTTAGAAGTCAGAGTTTTAATATTCAAAACAAGAATTATTCTAAGTCTGAGAAAGTGTGGTTGTTTTATCAAAAAGATAGGATGGAAATCTTGAAAATATCTAGATGAATTTCGGAAAATTGAGATACTATCTCAAAAGTTAGTAAAGGTAAGTCTCTTTATTTTTTTGTTTAATTTAATGATAATGTTGACTTTGTGATGTCCGGGTGATTTTAGCAAAATTCTTCGACGACTTGCAAAATATGCTGTCAGGTTTTCTCATTTTGCGTGAGCGATGAATTGTAATCGGTCATTAATTTTACGGCAAGTTCTGAGTGATCATTGACAACTTTCAACTTAACAAAGAAGCATTGCGCTGCTTTATATTCTTTATCAGCTTTCCAATCAGCTGGATCTTTGTCAAGAAATCTTGTGGAAATCTTATACCTTTTGAAAAAAATGATGGTGTTTTCATTTATAAAATCACATAGTCTTCAAAATATGGCATTAAATTTACGGGAATTGACAATTTGTCAACACGGGATGATTGATCTGACTCCGGCTGTGATTTAAGTGCATCACACATCGATTTCTTTTCTTAGAGCGATACGTTGTTCTTATCGAAAAGGGCAAGCGCAATCGGCTCTTCCAATAAGTACCACAAATGGCCGGCAATTTTTTTGATAACCACTTCACTTATGGCTTTGTCCGTTCGTTTGTAAGCCAGTATATTTTTAATGAATTGAAAGTCTTGTTGTGGAGCTTCAACTGGCAAAGAACATCGGGTCCATGCATGTATGACAAAAACATAAAAAATCGCAAAGTGCAACTTTATCTTTTCTCGATAGTTTGAATACGAAAGTAAAAATGAAGATTTTTAGCGAATACAACGCCTTGGCCATCCACCTGGAGTGATTTTTTTTGTTTTTGTGGCCAAAAGACGAGAATGGATCGTGGTAAAACGTGTTAACCAAGATGGCCGACCATGATGGACCGAGTTAAATGGTTTATTGTATCCATTTTGACAAGTAAATATAACACCATTTAACACGGTTATTGAGGTCGGACATCATGGTCCATCAATTTATTTCTAAAGGATAAGGTTATGAGCGAGCGAAGCCAACATGTAACCGTCCAATATGAAAAAAATCTGATTGTTTTTAAAAGGGAATTATGTAAACTAGTTAGTTAAAAAAGAAAATGGTTAGTAGAAAATGTAGAAATATTTAGTGAAATATTACATCGCCGTTAGCTGTTTAATGGAAATAAATTTTTTAAAAAAAATAGTAATCAATTTGGAGAGAGATAGTTATAAATTTATTTGCATATGGTGTAACCATCATTATAATGATTTTATAAAATCTATAAAAATAAAATTTCTTATTGTAACTACCCATAACTGTATTCATGCGAACAATAACTTGAAATGTTAAAAAAAAATCCAAATTCATTCAAATCTGAAGAACAAATGGAATTCGCTTTCTTCGTCGGCGAGAGGTCAAAAGTATCGACAACGGAAGGAAGTATTTCATCTACTCATGAATGGTGCAAAAGGCACAGGAAAAAATTAAAAAGAAAATAAAAAGTGTACTATTAAAGTAATCTGTATTAATCACATTTTTGAGAATTACTTAAAAGATAATAATCATTTTCATAATGGAAATAATAATGATTCAAACAATCTATGAAAAATTGTATTGACAATTTAAAACTACAAATAAATCATTCTATCACTATACTTCAAACTGTTCATTTGATGTCCGAGCGTTAATAAAAAACGACTCTATATATTTTTGCTTTCTCTTTATTTGAATATAAAATGACAACTGACTTAAAACTAATTATTTATTATATAAGAAACCTCGGTTTCGTTTCTTATTAAAGGTCCATTTCTGATGACCAATTGAATGTACAGCATCATGCGTATGCATATAAAGCATGCATGTGTGCACCAAAGATTAGCATAGACGCATAGGCAAAAGAGTAAAACGATAAGCATGGCATGTGAATGGAAGTATGAATGGACGTATGAATGGACGTAGGAAACATCAAAGTTTTTAAATATACGCAGTTAAGTTTTTAAAAGAGAACCAGAATTCTACAATACATATGTTATTTTTTCATGTATTTCACCAAACCGAATGGGGAATCTCGATCAAATATAACTTTTTTTGGGCTGGTCTATTGAACCTCTAAACATATAAAACATTTATTTTTTCAACTTACACGTTGTGCACAATTGCGCTCATTTGACAAGTATGTAGCAAAACTTGATAATTAATTATCGTAAGCGTTATTCACGAGTTCATCATCACTATTATCAAAATAATATCTATTCAGATCCGATAATAGTTCGTCGTCATCGCGGTTTTGTTGATTATCAACGAAAAAACTTGCAACATTACTGTTTGATTAATTTTTAAACTTATCATCCATTTTGAGTAGAAAAGAAACTTTTTTTGTTTAAATGTTCGACTGAATTCGATTGAGAACAAAGTTCAACTGAACCAGAAAATTAAAAATGAACAACATTTTTATCTGTTGAGTTTCTTTTACAGCTGACAGAATTTTAAAAGTCAATAAAATTAAAAGACAAGAGTTTCACTTCTGCATCATTTGTTTTTTTTTTGTTCTTTTAAAAAAAGTTGTTTCGCATAAAAATAGAAAAACAAGGGTATTTGTTTAACATTTGGTGTTTATATTTTAAATTAAGTACGAGTGACATTTTTTGAAAGAAATTATACCAAAATGTTTCTGAGTAATAAAATCGGAAATTTATTTTTTTATTCCTGAAGTGAAAATATATGTGAAGTAGTCTTCAAAATCAGACTTGGTTTATTTGGAAATATCGACTTTGAATTCATCCGATTGGTGAGACATCATTGCGACATCATGAAGAAATTTGCGCAACTGGTTGAGTTTGAGTCCTTTTTCCTTTGCTTCAAATGCCAAAGAATGTTTTGCGTACAGCAGATGCATCCAAGTTTTTGTATTGAAACAATATGAGTTCTTCGAGTTCAATCAATCGATTCAATGAGTTGGTGCGAACATTTTGTATTCACCTTCATCAATGAATGTATTTTTAAATTTGTAGACATCGCCAGAGTTGTGCATCTGTTTCATACAGAGGCAATCCTTTACACCCATGAACATTGCTTCGAGTTGTACTTCGGTGAGAGCAACCTTCAATCCATTCTTCTTATCAACAATTCGAAACCTAGGGGGAAGACACTTGGAATAGAAATAATCTATTCATAAATAATTCAAACAAAATATTGGATTCGCCAATTTTGACTGGATTCACGAAACTCACAAGTACAGTTCAAATTCATCTAGAAAATCATTCCGGTAATAACCGGCAGTGTTTTTTTTTTATTTTCGCCACCACAAACTTTGAAATTCGATCTCTTCGAGGGTCTTCCTTCCAAATTTTTTCAAGTTATTACCTTGATTAAAATCAATCTTTTTTAACAGTGATATCAATCCATTACCTTGAATTGCATAAAACGGTCGCATATCATTAACTATGAATTGAATCGCAGCATCGAGCATTTCTTTTGCATCGTGTGTACTGAAATTCGTTCGTAATTCAGTTTTATTATTGTCCACAAAGGCCAATAGATTTTGCTGATTTTTTCTGCATTTGTGCGATAGCAACTTTGATGTGGTTTCACCGTTATATTTCAAAAATGCTTTACATCGCACACAATAAACAATATTTTTCACTAGAATGGGGTTGTCTCGATTTCTTAACGCATCATAGACAATTTAAAAAAAATTCCAAACATCAGATTTTATCCGAGAATTCTGAGTTTTATTTTTAAAAATCAGCTGCCCTTCACAGTCTCTTGCTTTCATTTCATACGGCATATTATTATTATTTATATCGTTATAGGTGTTTCTCTCCATTTTGCATTAATTTTTTTTAACGACGTCAAAGTCTTCAATCGAACGACAATCAACTGAATAGGATTATGTGGTTCACGCAGTTTTATAAGTGCCGTCGGCAATACCAATTCATCTGCAGAAAAGAACCTATTTAAAGTGATTGTTTTAACTCAAATTCACCATTAAATTTGAAAAAATACATAGGACAACATCATCGGCTAATATTTGTACATTTTCTCAAATACGAATGTGAAAAATAGATTAAAAACATGACGAAGAAAGGAAACAAAATAAAAACATTTTATTACAAATTTCAGCATTCTTACAATATGCATAATGTTGACGCACGTGGTCCTTTCGATTCGCAACATAATCGCACCCTTCACATTTGAATTGTTGTTGTTGTTCTGGTTGTTGGTGGTCGGTGGTCACATCGCCTTTCTTCCCAAAATCGACATCTTCAGTCTGTGTTGACTGGACATTAGTGTCATCGACGACAGCCTGTCGTTTCTTTTCCTTTTCATATATCTCTTCTTTTTCGTTGTGGCACACGTTTTTCCAATCTTTCAATAATCACTTTTTGCATTTCGATGACGCGTTTTAAATTGCTAATTTCGATCACCCATTCTTCGTTCTGAACAACAGGTGCTGCTGTAATTCGCGGGTTTCGCTGAATTATTCGGGCTGGTGTGGCTGGTGATCTTTTCACCGCCCTTTTAACAGACATTTTTTATATTGAATTTCAAATGAATATTTTTTTCATACTTATTATACTCATTTATTCATTTGATCTTACAAAAAATTCAAAATGTGAAAAAAAAAATTGAAATAAAACAATGTAAAACGAGTATGTTGTATACCATGCAATCTGATTAATTGCCTCCACACCAGAGTGTATGCAAAAATGATGCGATGTCATCAGCAGATCAAATTCGTTCGAGTTCGTTCAAATAAAGAATTATGTGTTCGTTTTCGGTTCGTAAATTTTTGATTAGTTCGTTAGTTTTTAAAATCTCAGATTCCTTTTCGGGTTCGTTCGTTCTTTCCGCACAACGCACAATCCACATATTTTTAATTATTTATACAGTAGTACACTCAGTAGTAGTAGTGTACAGGGGTACACTCGATCCGTCTGTTCTTGAATTTTTTGACAGCTCCTGTCAGATCGAATTGTGGCGCTACTTCCCATATGAAACCTTAACGCTATGCGCGTCAAATCGACGTTATTCGACGCTATTCTATGTGTATATATGAAATTGTACATTATGTTATACAGTGCCTGCGCCGTCTACTGTGATTGAGTCGCAATTCAATACACAAAACATAACAGGCAACGCGCGCACATATATATACATGCGACAGACGACGCATTCTCAGCAAGATATTTTAATATGCTGTGGATGGCAGCAGCGCTGAGCAAAACTCTGAAAAAAATCTTTTTCTAGTGATTTTACTAGAATTATATTGAGACTAATACAACTTACAATATTTTTCGGATTGCTCCATAGTCAACTGATGTTTCGAAACGTAGAATGGTTTTGACTAATTTACGCAGTGGAGGTTTCAAACCAATATGTAGTTCTTTGTTGGCTTCGGTTTTTGCATTCAGTAGAGCCTTTAAAAACTCGATTTGACCCATTTCGCCACGACGCCTTACGAGATTTAACCATGGAAGATCTTTCTTTTCCATATAGACCAACATATATGCCATTGATTTGAAATCGGAGGCATACGTTATTTGGAGGCCACTATACCTTAGCCCGATCAACATCCAACAGCGCATGCACGTTACTCGGCGGATTCAATGGCTTGGGCGTCGGTTGAGCTGACGGCCATTTCACATAAACAAACGTAAAATGACTTAGCTTTGCAAATCCTTTGTAAACGCTGGTGTAATAGTGATTGCTCATTTCGTGATATTCTTCTGTAAAAATATCGGCACCGTTTGACCAATAAAACAAATCATTGGCCAATGCAAACGAATTGACCGAATGAAACATTGGTGTTTGGGTGTTGTATCGAATGTCTTTGTAATTAGCACCATTCAAATCCATTGACATTACCGTATTGAGCTCTTCAATTGGCGCCAATATCTTGTAGTTGGTGTAGTCGATTGTAAATATACCGATATTGTGTTGATTGAATACACCATTCGATACATCGCTTAAATCTAAGCGATATAGACCACCGTCACTTTTACTACCGCTACTGATCGACCAAAATAAATATCTGCACGAATTGACACGAAGAGCGAGAGAGAAAGAGAGATAAAAATCAATTTATAGAGTTTAATATTTGGCTAATAATTTGGTTCAATTGTAACAATTGTGCAAATAATACGCACCCATTGAATGGATCCACGTGAAAATAAACCGGTTTCGATGGAAGTCCACCGTACACGACTTTTAAATGGCTACCATCAAAATTACAACGAGAGATTTGCCAACCTTTTTGTATCTGTTTAAAAAAAAATACGAATAATGTTTATTTCAATTTCTGTTGAATAAATACGTACACGTGATTGTAATGTCGAGTTGCTCATTTGCTTTCTGAAAATAATTTTGAAAAATTGTTAGTGCGGATGAATTGATATTTATGTGTTTCGTTTCAATTGCTTATGTCATTGCCGGAACAAGTAACGTAAGAAAGTCTAAAGTACAACGTGATAGCAAATATAGTGAAATATGTTGTCGCTTGATCTAGTTGCATTTAATCATATCATCATAACTGAATTTATTTCAAAGTAATTGATTGTATTGATTTAGTGTTCGTAGAGAGAGAGAGAGAGAGAGAGAGAGAGAGAGAGAGAGAGAGAAAGTGGGAGAGCACTGAATCATTGAATAATCAATGCATCTTGACGAGTGCGAATCAGTGCAAGGTTTGATCAATAGAAGCGGTCTTGAAAATATCTAATTGCGTTTAAGTGTTTCAATTTTTTTTATCAGAAATAATGAATACCTATTAATCTTTGTGATTTCGTGAATATGTGCATATACAGTACATTGCCAAATGTCGACACACGACCAAATGTCGGAATACCGGGAGGTGAATTGAAATTAAAAATTGAAAATTCATTTTAATTGCATTTTTAAAAGTAAATTATGAAAGATCAATATCAAATCTCTTTATTATAATCCAAATTTTAATCAAATAAAATGTCTTACATCCGTAAGATGAACTTTTCCGTACTGTGATCCACGACATGCATTTATTACAAATCTTTTACTCAAATAATTCACGAGAAAACTAAATCTGACATTAGTTTTAGATAAAAATAATTTTCGAAGCACTTTTCTTACAAAAGATGGGAATTTGTATCGGAGCCATGCCTATATGATATCGTAATCATGTGAAAATTTGCAGAGGTTATTTTTTTCACAAAAAGTTAACATTCTGAAAGTTTGAAGAAATTTCAATGCATATTAAGGGTACTTCCCATACAAAATTTCGTTTTAGAGCGAAAAATCCAAAATTTTGTTCGGGAGGTGCCCCTAATATTCGTTGAAATGTCTTCAAACTCTCGGAATAGTATTTATGTGTGATAAAAATAACCTGTGCAAAGTTTCAGCTCATTACGATATCATACAGGCATGGCTTCCATACAAAAATCCAAATTTTTTGAATTTTTTGTATGAAAAGTGTTTCGAAAGTTGATTGTATCGCAAAACTAACGTCATATTCGGTTTTCTCGTACCCAAAAACCCCCCAATACACATTTTTGAGTGTTTAAGAATACATTAAATATCACTTTTGGAAGAAAAATTGAATTTTTCCCATGGATGGACATGGGCATCACACCAGACATGACACTTTACCCTGTCAACCAAAGTCGCTCAAAATCTAATGGTTTCTATTCCTCGGCACCCCCAATCATCCTGTGAAGTCAGATTTTGAATTACTTTTCTTGTTTGAAAGTTATCGTGTTAACAAATTTTTGCGTACAGGGTACAGGGTACAGGGTACAGGGTAC